>NC_091197.1:16748358-16770858 GCF_040958095.1 Procambarus clarkii | reverse complement strand
ACAGGCTTATCAGAGTTACAGGGCATTAGGTAACAGGAATATTCTACCCACTTCAAGTCTCCGAACCAATATAGAAGCATCAAGAGGACGTATGGGCCAATAGGCCCTATGCAGTTACTTCCATTCTTATGTTCTCATAACCAATTAATACCCATTGTTTCGTGTTTTGTCTTGTGTTTGTCAATAAGTTTGTTCACCTCACCCAAAACTGTTGTACCATATCACCGCACCCAAAAGCGAATATAAGTATGAACAAATTTGCGTGTTTACACACACAACTCTGGTTTCCCTTCAAAACGCATAAACTCTGTGTGTTTACAGGTTACAGTTGTGTGTAAAGTAAAGTTTTTGAAAATGTAATAAGTTTTTAGGAAACACGTTCAGGCGTCGCGTCAGACTAGAAATAAAAATGAATTTTGGAGAATTGATTTTTCAATTACCATCGACAGTGAAAAGAAACGTAAGAAATATTGAGAAAATTCGTGTTAGAATTATTAATCTTACCTTTTCGGTCATATTTAACAATATATATATATATATATATATATATATATATATATATATATATATATATATATATATATATATATATATATATATATATATATATATTTTTTTTTTTTTTTGAGATATATACAAGAGTTCTTACATTCTTGTACAGCCACTAGTACGCGTAGCGTTTCGGGCAAGTCCTTAATCCTATGGTCCCTGGAATACGATCCCCTGCCGCGAAGAATCGTTTTTTCATCCAAGTACACATTTTACTGTTGCGTTAAACAGAGGCTACAGTTAAGGAATTGCGCCCAGTAAATCCTCCCCGGCCAGGATACGAACCCATGACATAGCGCTCGCGGAACGCCAGGCGAGTGTCTTACCACTACACCACGGACACTGTTGTATATATATATATATATATATATATATATATATATATATATATATATATATATATATATATGTTGCTAATTTCACTTAGTTTTGTGTGAGTTGGTGTGTAAGATAAATATCAGAAAAGCCTTATAGAATAATTTCCATTACAGGTTGTACATATATTGAATATCGAGAATAAAAAATAGAGGATTATATGCTGCCTAAAAAAATTAAGGTGAAGTCGAGGTCACAGAGAAACAAATAAAGTGTTTACATGACCGTGTTCGAATGTTGCGTCCCGCTTTGTATTGTTATCCAGAGACGAGAATTACTGTGTAGTGGTGGTAATGTCGTACTGTAGCCCTCTGGTGTTCGTTTTGGGAATTAAATATCTCCGTCGTCGAAAGCTTTCGTTTATTTTTTATTTCATATTTTATATATTCAGTAAACGTCTGTGGTTAACCTGTATGTTTTCATTAAATAAAGATCCAGGGTAAATACTTTTGTAAAAATTGGATCGATAATATGTGGAACAAATTATTGGTAAACGTAATAATGGACTCTGGGTGGTTGGATTGCTTGATGCGTCAAACAGTTGAGGGTAACCACAGACGTTGGCTTCTATGGGCCAATAATAGATCATCTGCAGTTCCGTCTATTTTTCTTCTATTCTAATTGCTACCAGCCTCGCTCCACATCCTTCCCCTGATGTCGACAATGCGCTAGAATGTCTTTCAAAACTTTGCAAGCAGCGTTCACTTAAACCATTTGACCTCAGGTTTATGGACCTGAGTTCAAAAATGGTTCCAAGAAGAAGAGCGTCTTGATGTGTCAAGGGTCACTAACATCTTGCCCGAAGCCCAGCTGTTTGTTGCTCATGGGAGCGATTATGTATTCCCAATTTCCTCGTGTTATATAAGTTGAGGATTTAAGGGCAATTCATTCCCGTGTCACCTCTTGGGTGGCTTAATCTTCATCAATCAATCAATCAATCAATCAGGGGCTCTGGGTAATAGGGAACAATGCACAAATTCCGTATTGGATTGAATTTTGATGGAAGGTTGTGTGTGGCCCGGGTGAATAAAGTGGCTTTCTGCTTCACAACATGAGAGGAGGTCTTAGTCTTGGCGCTTAATAGTGCTCCTTATTACCTCCTTTGTTGTGCTTTATTATATATATTTTTAATTATCCCTTTTCAGTGTGTGCAAAGTCTTCTCTTTAACTTTACAACTTGTTCTTTAGATTTGCCGCCCGATAAGAAGTGCATCTTGCATGGAAAGATGAGTTATTCTCTTAGAAGAATCTAAGCAGAATTTTACGAACGCCATTAACAACCTAACCATGTGTGTTCAACGGTTATTACCAACCTAACTTATTGGACTCGATTCATAAAAATCGTCAAAATTTCGGTGCTATAGTTTTGATTAATGAGTTACGTTTTTAACGATTTGGTCGATTTTGCCAAAAATGACTCTATAATGTGGTGAGATGAGCAGCAATTGAACTGTAAGTCCCCTCAAAAGTGTTTTGTTTAAGACCTAATATTTTTTCTTCCAATGTCAAATGGAATTTGACAGAAAGAGTAAGTGCTTCATTGCCAAACGCAATCCTCTCTTTGAGCCCTCAGGAGTCATTGAAAGTTCCCAAAAGTCGTCATATCCCAACTCCTTATCCTAACATCCCAACCTCTTGCCCTCATATCCTAACTCTTTTCTCTCATACTACAACTCCTTGTCCTGATATCCGTTCTCCTTATCCTCATATCCCAACTCATTGTCCTGATATCCCAGCTCCTTTTCCTGATATCCCAGCTCGTTGTCCCGATATCCCTGCTCCTTATCTCATATCCCAGCTCCATGTCCTGATACCCCATCTCCTTGTCATATTCCAGCTCCTTATCCTCATAATGCAGCTCATTGTCCTCCTATCCCAGCCCCTTGTCCTAATATTCCAGCTCCTTATCCTCATATCCCAGCTCCTTGTCCTCATATCCCTTCCACAGTTATATAATCATTCTGATTAACACTTTCTCATGTTAATTCCAGCTCCTTATCCTCATATCCCAGCTCCTTGTCCTCATATCCCAGCTCCTTGTCCTCATATCCCTTTCACAGTTATATAATCATCCTTATTAACACTTTCTCATGTTAACTACCTTAACCGATATCACCCCATTGGCGATATAATGATTGGTTCAGGGGGCCTCTAGGGGCGCAAAACCGGTTTTGTATTGCATCTTACGCACCGGTAAGACTTCACAAGAACCATTTGTTTATTTAGACACTGGTCTCTGTTGGTTCAGCTTACTACAGGATAAACATCGGCTGTTCTCCCAAAACTTGGTAGAGTTTTTGAACCCCTTTTCCTAAGGGGAGGGGAGGGGGGGGGGTGATGGTTCAACACAGAAGCTTTCAAGCATAATCAACACGCTAACATCTCCTATATCATGGGCTTTGCGCCTTCTTTTGATAATTACTTAATTACTCCATACACACCATGACATTCTGTGTTCACTCCTGGAATATCAACTATTGCAATATCAGCCCCCAGCTGTTTGCAAATTTGACGCCATAGTCCACAATGTGACAATCCCCCCCTTCCCCTCCCCCTCCTCCCCATTTTAGCGAACTTACAATTTACAAGTGGGTAATTTACACGTGGGTTGTTAAGGCTTGTACGCTTCCGGTTAGGTAAAAAAGAACACACATCAAATTTGACGCTTGTGAGAGCGGCCTCCCACCTCCTCTCCCACCTCCTCTCCCACCTCCCCTCCCACCATTGGACTTTACATAAATTTCCCATTCAGAGAAAAGTGCATCCAGGCCACTCGCCCACATGCTGAGAGGGAGGGGGAGGGGGGTGTTGAAGGGAGGGATGGGAGGGAGTTGGGATGGTGGGGAGAGGTGGTGATGGAAAGGTGGAGGGTGGGGGAGGAGGGGATTGTGGGTATGGAAGGGAAGCCATAAGCGTTATTTAGCCTAAAGTATTGTGAGGGGTAAATGTTGTTGGGAAAGAGGGGGAAAAGCAGCAACAGCAGCAGTAGCACCAGTAATAGTAGCAGTAGCACCAGTAACAGTAGCAGAAGCACCAGTAGCAGCAGCAGTAGCAATAGCACCGGTAGTCACAGTAGCGGTAGCAGAAGCAACAGTAGCACAAGTATCAGTAGCAGAAGCAACAGTAGCACAAGTATCAGTAGCAGAAGCAACAGTAGCACAAGTATCAGTAGCAGAAGCAACAGTAGCACAAGTATCAGTAGCACAAGTGCTCTCAGTAACAGTATCAGTAGCACAAGAACTATCAGTAGCAGTAGCAGAAGTAGGAGTAGCACAAGTAGCAGTAGCACAAGCAGTAGTAGCACTAGTAACAGTAGCAGCAGCAGTTCCCGTTGCAGTTGGCGATTGTGATGTTTAGAATCAGATATTCTACATTTATCCTGCTCGTACAATGTCTATTACGTCAACCTATTTTTTTTCAACGTATGTTAATTGAAACATGATCACCACGTACAACATTCTCAGAGGAATTGATAGGGTAGATAAAGACAGATTATTTAACACGGGTGGTACACGGAAAATTGAGTACCCAAGTGAGCCACTGAGATAGTAGAGAGAACTTTTTCTTTGTCAGAGGCAGACGCTATACACAGTTTTAAATATAGATATAATAGAACCCAGTAGGCTCGGGAATCTGTAAACCAGTTGATTGACGGTGTAGAGGCGGGACCAAAGAGCCGAAGCTCATTCCCCCCGCAAGCCCAATTAGGAGAGTACTCAATACGGCTATATCCAGATAGTTTAGTATTCTATAGGCTTATATCCTGATAGTACAGAGCATTCTATTGACCTATATCCTGATAATAGAGCATTCTATAGGACTGTAACTTATATTGCGCCAGTCTATAAGACTGTATCCCTATATCGCTCCACTCTACAGCACTGTGTCCAGATAGCACAGCATTCTGTAGGCAAATAACCAGCACATCCCTGATCCTTAAATTACAATGATATAACTTATTTAAAGGACTCTCGAATTAGTCCTCAGAAGGAGCTTCTCGGTGTTTGATATGACCGCTTTTCTAAACTGAGCAAATGAGCAAAATTATGTTAGTTTGTACTAACCAACAAACTAATATGTTAATTTGTTCAAATTAATATTAGATTTGTACTAGAATTATGTTAGTGGTAAGTGAAAGGCAAGAAAATCACGAAAAGCGAGAAAACTGACAAAAAATTGCATATTGAATTTGTCAACAAGATTTGTCAACAAGGTTTGGAAAAAAAAAAATTAACGAAATTGGTGATGAGAATTGCCTTGTAATGTAGCCAAAACGCAATTGCGTTATTACGAAGCATAATAATACGTTATTAAAGGTCTGCGGGTATTGCATAAGGGATGATAAGAGGCTTGTGATATTGCACAGATTATTATTAGTTGGTGGGAGAGTCTTGCAGAATATGAACTCCCGCTGCAAGTTATTTTGGGGGAATATTTGGCGAAATTATGAGTGTTACAGTCTTAAAATATCAGAAAATGCTATTAGTGGTTGCTTAATAATTAGAGAGGAGGGGAGAGAGACAAGGGGAGAGGGTAGTGGCTTTAATATACAGAGGGAGAAGTTGTTGTTCTACTCGACACAACGGAAGAAGTAGCTCTACTCAACGGGAGAGAAGAAGTAGCTCTACTCAACGGGAGAGAAGAAGTAGCTCTACTCAACGGGAGAGAAGAAGTAGCTCTACTCAACGGGAGAGAAGAAGTTGCTCTACTCAACGGGAGAGAAGAAGTAGCTCTACTCAACGGGAGAGAAGAAGTTGCTCTACTCAACGGGAGAGAAGAAGTTGCTCTACTCAACGGGAGAGAAGAAGTTGCTCTACTCAACGGGAGAGAAGAAGTTGCTCTACTCAACGGAAGAGAAGAAGTGGCTTTACTCAACGGAAGAGAAGAAGTGGCTTTACTCAACGGAAGAGAAGAAGTTGCTCTACTCAACGGAAGAGAAGAAGTTGCTCTACTCAACGGAAGAGAAGAAGTGGCTTTACTCAACGGAAGAGAAGAAGTGGCTTTACTCAACGGAAGAGAAGAAGTGGCTTTACTCAACGGAAGAGAAGAAGTTGCTCTACTCAACGGAAGAGAAGAAGTTGCTCTACTCAACGGAAGAGAAGAAGTTGCTCTACTCAACGGAAGAGAAGAAGTGGCTTTACTCAACGGAAGAGAAGAAGTGGCTTTACTCAACGGAAGAGAAGAAGTGGCTTTACTCAACGGAAGAGAAGAAGTTGCTCTACTCAACGGAAGAGAAGAAGTGGCTTTACTCAACGGAAGAAAAGAAGTGGCTTTACTCAACGGAAGAGAAGAAGTTGCTCTACTCAACGGAAGAGAAGAAGTGGCTTTACTCAACGGAAGAGAAGAAGTGGCTTTACTCAACGGAAGAGAAGAAGTGGCTTTACTCAACGGAAGAGAAGAAGTTGCTCTACTCAACGGAAGAGAAGAAGTTGCTCTACTCAACGGAAGAGAAGAAGTTGCTCTACTCAACGGAAGAGAAGAAGTGGCTTTACTCAACGGAAGAGAAGAAGTGGCTTTACTCAACGGAAGAGAAGAAGTTGCTCTACTCAACGGAAGAGAAGAAGTTGCTCTACTCAACGGAAGAGAAGAAGTTGATCTACTCAACGGGAGAGAAGAAGTTACTCTACTCAACGGGAGAGAAGAAGTTGCTCTACTCAACGGAAGAGAAGAAGTTGATCTACTCAACGGGAGAGAAGAAGTTGCTCTACTCAACGGGAGAGAAGAAGTTGCTCTACTCAACGGGAGAGAAGAAGTTGCTCTACTCAACGGAAGAGAAGAAGTTGCTCTACTCAACGGAAGAGAAGAAGTTGCTCTACTCAACGGAAGAGAAGAAGTGGCTCTACTCAACGGGAGAGAAGAAGTTGCTCTACTCAACGGGAGAGAAGAAGTTGCTCTACTCAACGGAAGAGAAGAAGTGGCTTTACTCAACGGAAGAGAAGAAGTTGCTCTACTCAACGGAAGAGAAGAAGTTGCTCTACTCAACGGGAGAGAAGAAGTTGCTCTACTCAACGGAAGAGAAGAAGTGGCTTTACTCAACGGAAGAGAAGAAGTGGCTTTACTCAACGGAAGAGAAGAAGTTGCTCTACTCAACGGGAGAGAAGAAGTTGCTCTACTCAACGGGAGAGAAGAAGTAGCTCTACTCAACGGAAGAGAAGAAGTGGCTCTACTCAACGGGAGAGAAGAAGTTGCTCTACTCAACGGGAGAGAAGAAGTTGCTCTACTCAACGGAAGAGAAGAAGTGGCTTTACTCAACGGAAGAGAAGAAGTTGCTCTACTCAACGGAAGAGAAGAAGTTGCTCTACTCAACGGGAGAGAAGAAGTTGCTCTACTCAACGGAAGAGAAGAAGTGGCTTTACTCAACGGAAGAGAAGAAGTGGCTTTACTCAACGGAAGAGAAGAAGTTGCTCTACTCAACAGTAGAGGAGCGGTGGCTCTAATAAACAAGAGAGGAGTGTTGCTATACTCAACAGGGAGGGGGGGGGGAAGAGTGGCTCTTCTCAACAAGAGAGAAAGAGTGACTCTACTCAATAGGAAGAACTGTAGATGTGTTGAAACGAATATATGGAGCTGGGATTGGTACAGCTGATAAACCTCTCCAACTATGGAAGGCATCCGTCAATCCCGTGGGGTTATGGAGTTGTGCCCTGTGAGGTTAGTTGGATGCAGAGCCTGCTGTGGCTGTGAAGTCCTACCCGAGAACGGCAGTCCCGACCGCAGCGAGCGCAGATAAACGCCGAAGCGGTTGCGTCCGTCAGTGGTCGAGACTGCTTCTGAAGTCTCTTTTCCTCAGCCTGCCTCTTCAGTTCGCCTTCTGCACTTTGCATCTCCAGGCAGATCTGTCCGCAGCTGCTGCCACTCAAGTGTTGATGTCGATGTTCAGCTGCTTGAGGTCGCGTTTACAGGCGTCATTGAAACGCAGCTGGGGTCTTCCGGTGGGTCTCTTTCCTGATGCCAGATCTCCATATAAGAGGTCCTTCGGTATGCGGTCATCTTCCATGTGTGTGACATGTCCCAGCCATCGCATGCGTCTCTGCTTCAGGAGAGTGAACATTGAAGGGACTCATGTTCTCTCGAGTATTGCGTTGTTGGTGACGTGGTCTTTCCACGTGATGTCAAGGATGCGTCTCAGGTTCCGCATGTGAAAGGTATTGAGCCGTTTCTCCTGGCGAGAGTGCAGGGTCTAGGATTTCGAGCCGTAGAGAAGTGTACTCACCACACATGCCATGTAGACTTGTGCCTTGGTGTGCACTGTCAGTTTGGCATTTTCTCAAACGCGCTTTGTGAGCCTGGCCAGTGTTGTTGCGGCCTTCCCGATACGCCTGTTGAGCTCAGTGTCCAGGGAAAGGGTGTCTGAGATTGTGGAGCCTAGGTACACACACTCGTGAACTGCCTCCAGCACACAGTGTGCTATATTTATACAGGGTAGCTCATTGACATCTTGTCCCATCACCTGTGTCTTCTTCAGGCTGATTGTCAGGCCGAATGCAGAACAGGCTGTGGCAAAGCGGTTGAGTAGCTGCTGCAGGCCTTCTGCTGTGTGTGTGGTGATCGCTGCGTCGTCGGCGAAGAGGAAGGGAAGGGAACTATCAGGAGAAAGCACCAAGATATTACGACCATATAGCATTGTGGCGAAGAGTCTAGATAGATTGAAGAGCTTGCCATCAGATCTTGTACGGAGATAGATGCCCTCTGTGGTTGTTCCAAAGGCATACTTGACGAGGATCGTGAAGATGCCGAACCGTGTTGGAGCAAGAACGCATCCCAGTTTAACATTACTGTTCATGTTGAATGGTTCAGAAGTTGAGCCGTCGTACACGACCTTTCCCTCCATGTCCTCGAAGAACGATTGTATCATGCTGAGTAGGGTGGGAGGGCAGCCAATTCTGGCCAAGTTCTTGAATAGTCCGTCCCTACTCACGAGGTCGAAGGCCTTTGTAAGGTCAATGTAGGCGATGTACAAGGCTTTTCTCTACTTCCTGCACTTTTCTTGAAGCTGTCTCAGGGAGAACACCATGTCAGTGGTCGACCTCTCGGCTCTGAAACCACACTGTGACTCAGGGTACACTCTTTCAGCAAGAATCTGAAGTTTGGCCAAGACGACCCTGACGAAGCGTTTCCCGACGACGCTGAGGAGGGAGATTCCGCGATAGTTGTTGTAATCGCTTTTGTCACTTTTATTTTTGTGGAGAATGATGATGTTTGCATCTCTCAAGTCTTGTGGCACCGAGACATCCCTCCAACACTAGCGCAGATGTTCATGAAGCTCAGTTTTAAGTGTTCCACGAGCGCACTTGAGAACTTCCGGCGGAATCCCTTCGTCTCCTGGGGCCTTCCCTGGGGAAAGTGAATCCAGTGCTTCTCAATTTATTCCAGTCAGTTCAAGGACAAGTTCTTCCATGATGGGCAAGCACTCGATTGCATCCCAGGCCTCTACGCTGACCATATTCATTCTGGAGGAGAGTTCGGAGTAATGTTGATCATGATCTTTAATGATATCTCCAGTGGCTGACTTCAGAGGAGCTGTCCCGTTTTGCGTAGGGCCTGTTGCCTGTTTGATCCCTTCGTACATGCCTCTTATGTTGCCGACAGTGGCCGCAATCTGGATGCTGGCACAGAGTCGGAGCCAGTAATCATTAACATAGCGCCTTGCAGCTTGTTGAACTCTACTGCAGGCAGTACGGAGGGCCTGTAGGTTCCTTTCTCAGGGCAGGTTCTTGAAGGATGAGAGAACTTGACTCTTCTCCTCTACAAGGGGTAACAGTTCCTCTGCACTGGCCTCAAACCAATCTGCTGACTTGTTCTGCCTCTTACCAAAGGTGGACATGGCAGTGTTGAAAATAGTGCCCCTGAGGTGTGACCACCTCCCACTTGCGCTATCACAGGGTGGTCCAAGAAGGGCATTTACCAGCACAGCAGTGAATCCCTCCACTTGTTTACGTTAAGGCATGGTCTTCCCTCCTTCTTTGCTCTGTGGATTTTCCGGGGCTGGAACTTTACTCTGCAAACGACGAGAGAGTGGTCGGTGTCACAATCTGCGCTCTGGAAGCTGCGGGTCAGTTTGACGCTCCTCAGATTGCTACGCCTCGTAAGTTGGTGCCAATGGTAGAGTTGGTGCCAATGCTTAGGCTTGGGGTGTCTCCAGGAAACCTTGTGCTGGGGCTTAGTTTCAGAGAAGGAATTAGTGACGCAGAGATCATGACAGCAAAACTCCAGGAGGCACTGCCCGTTTTCTTTCATCTTCCCAAATCCAAACTTGCCCAGGTAGGAAGGCCAAGAGCTGTGATCGGAACCAACTCTTGCCTGTAAGTCTCCCAGGAGGAAGCCTGGCTCTTGTGGAGGTATGTCTCTAAGAGTTAGGCCGAGGTCATCATAGGACTTGTCCTTCGCTTTGGTAGAGGAGGTCAGTGTTGGTGCATAGGCATTGATGAGGCTGACCAATCCTGCTGCTTTATGAAACTGAAGTTTGATGATCCTTGCAGACCCCTCCGTGGTCGGTACTATGGACCATAACAACCTGTTCCTGACGGTGAAGCCAATGCCGTGCTCCCTTACCTCTTCTGGTGGTTTGCCCTGCTAGAAGAAAGTAAAGTCCTTCTCCCATATGCTGCCGGTCACGTGCAGACGTGTCTCTTGCAGGGCGATTATGTCTATCTGGAGCCACTGTTGTAATTCACTGTTGATCACAGCTGTCTTGCGGGCGTCGTTCACTTCCAGTAGATCTTCCGAGAGAGCCGGTGTCATGGTCCTTACATTCCATGTGCCCAGTTTGAGAGCTGGGTGGCTCTGTGTTTGTTTTCTTTTGTCTCGTGTATAGTTGACGATCCGCTTATTGGATTGCGGCCTCAGCCCCACTCACCCAGTGGAGCAGGCGGACCGTGGCGGGACAGCACCTTACTGGCTGGGGGCTGCCCAGCTTGAGGCGGGCGGGAGCTGTCCTATGAAAGCGGATGATTTCTCCCACCGACGGAAGCAACCCCTGGCGCCTCACTTTTCGCCAATTGAATGGTAGGCTTATCACCTGTAACTGTCGCTTCCCGTGATGAGCCATCGCCTAGGCGATGCTGGACTGTCCTCTCCAGGGCACAGGCCTGGGCAGTAATTATAGAGAACCGGCTGTTGCCCATGCAGCAGATCCACGCCCTCCACGCCACCGATGTGGTCCAAGGAAAGGGCAGGCGCCGATACGCTTGGCACCAGTGTCGTCGCAGGAGTTGACAGAATGTAGTTTGGGGCCTCGTAGCCTGGTGGATAGCGCGCAGGACTCGTAATTCTGTGGCGCGGGTTCGATTCCCGCACGAGGCAGAAACAAATGGGCAAAGTTTCTTTCACCCTGAATGCCCCTGTTACCTAGCAGCAAATAGGTACCTGGGAGTTAGTCAGCTGTCACGGGCTGCTTCCTGGGGGTGGAGGACTGGTCGAGAACCGGGCCGCGGGGACACTAAAGAGCCCCGAAATCATCTCAAGATAACCTCAAGAAGCTGTAAACAGCTGCAAAGCGCCTTAGTGACTCCGACACCGGATGTTTCCTCGGGGTTGACTCCCGAAGCCCTTCCCATGAGTGGGTTTAGCCGCAAGACAGCAGTGGTTTGAATTCGGGGTTTTCCTTACCCTTGATGACCTGCTTTCCCAGGCTGACAAGTCCCATCTGCCCGAAGCAACTGGTTTTAAGGCACCCAATCATTCCGTCTGTCTAGGTATGACCTAGACAGACTGAATGATTGGGCTGAGTGTCGTAAGTGCCTTACGACACTAGAAAGAAAAAGGAAGAAGGGGGGGACATGATTGGAACGTAAAAAATACTCAGGGGGGATTGACAGAGTGGACATAGACGAAATGTTCACACAGAATAGTAACAGAACGAGGGGACATAGGTGGAAGCTGGAAACTCAGATGAGTCACAGGATGTTAGGAAATTTTCTTTTAGCGTGAGAGTAGTGGGAAAATGAAATGCACTTAAGGATCAAGTTGTAGAAGCAAATACTATTCATAATTTTAAAACCAGGTATGAAAGGGAAATAGGACCGGAGTCATTGCTGTAAACAACCGATGCTCGAAAGGCGGGATCCAAGAGTCAATGCTCGATCCTGCAGACACAACTAGGTGAGTACACACACACACACACACACACACACACACACACACACACACACACACACACACACGGGCAAGTACACCACTTACGCTCCTCAGTCTCTAATAACCTTGTTAAAACATGTCATCACCTCACTTCCCCGTTATTCCTCCCTCGCCACTCCCGCCGTTATTCTCTCCCTCCTGTCTCCTCTTTGTTCTCATCTCTTTTCTCAGTACTCTACTTTATCCCTTTCATCTCCCCCATAATCGCTCTTCCCTCTCTTCTTAGTCTCACTCTCTCCTTTATCATATTATTTCCTCTTTCAAGCCCATTACCCTGTCATATCCTTCTCATTTATATTCCCTTGTCTTTCCACCCAATTCTGTTCCTTCTCTTCCTTTCTTCCATCTTTTCTCTCGTTATCTTATGCATGCTCTTATAATTATGTATATTAGAGGCCTTTCTGGCAATAATGTAAATAGAAGTACTCGCTAATCTTGATATCTGCCGGCACGCGCGTTTATTAATAGTTTATTGTATAAATTCTCATAGTACTCGCCTATTTGTACTCATATATCTGTGCCAGAAGTATTTTGAGCTTGAGTTCCCGAGGCCCACCACCAATTTCGGTACATTGTGGATGGAGGTGGCTTCTACTACCTACCGTTAAGGCTACTTAATTCCCACTCACTGCTGCCTTTACGCCATGGGAGTATTTGTTTTAAATCACTGTGGCTCTTCTGGTCTCCACCTATGGTCACCTCCTGTGGCTCTTCTGGTCTCCACCTATGGTCACCTCCTGTGGCTCTTCTGGTCTCCACCTATGGTCACCTCCTGTGGCTCTTCTGGTCTCCACCTATGGTCACCTCCTGTGGCTCTTCTGGTCTCCACCTATGGTCACCTCCTGTGGCTCTTCTGGCCTCCACCTATGGTCACCTCCTGTGGCTCTTCTGGTCTCCACCTATGGTCACCTCCTGTGGCTCTTCTGGTCTCCACCTATGGTCACCTCCTGTGGCTCTTCTGGTCTCCACCTATGGTCACCTCCTGTGGCTCTTCTGGTCTGTCGTTCTGTGGTTATTCTCTGGAAATTTGTGTGGAAATAATTCTGTGTCGTTGATGGGACATTTAATCTGGACTGTTTCTTGGGAGTAAGATGTGGGTGAATCGGTGAAGAAAGCTGTATCCTGTTATGTTTTGTGGGTCGAAGCTGTATCATCGTAGGAAGTTGAATTTTACATTGCGTCGTGAAAGGAAGTTGTACCTAGTATGTATTAGAGAAAAATCTACGAATTAAAAAATATTGTCAACTGCAGAAAGCAGAATAGCCTACATTAGGCAGCTTCAATATAAAATGAGTCACATATCCTTCATGAATTTGTTTAACCTACACATGAAACCATCAAGCGATACGTGTTGCATAAATCAATGAAACATATTTCGAAACCAGATTTTTGTTAATGGAAAGTTATCTACTTTGAAAGTAAGTGATCAAGTTGTTTTATAAAAAGAGCACATAACAGCTCTCCCACGTTGGACTAGTCAAGAAATTATTGGGAAAGTTGTTCCATTTTATCGTGGGAAAAAGTTGTAGTCTTGTTTGTATCGTGGGAGGAAGTTGTAGTCTTGATTGTATCGTGGGAGGAAGTTGCAGTCTTGATTGTATCGTGGGAGGAAGTTGCAGTCTTGATTGTATCTGAGGAGGAAGCTGTAGTCTTGATTGTATCGTGGGAGGGGGTTGCAGCCTTGATTGTATCGTGGGAGGAAGTTGCAGTCTTGATTGTATCGTGGGAGGAAGTTGCAGCCTTGATTGTATCGTGGGAGGAAGTTGCAGTCTTGATTGTATCTGAGGAGGAAGCTGTAGTCTTGATTGTATCGTGGGAGGGGGTTGCAGCCTTGATTGTATCGTGGGAGGAAGTTGCAGTCTTCATTGTATCTGAGGAGGAAGCTGTAGTCTTGATTGTATCGTGGGAGGGGGTTGCAGCCTTGATTGTATCGTGGGAGGAAGTTGCAGTCTTCATTGTATCTGAGGAGGAAGCTGTAGCCTTGATTGTATCGTGGGAGGAAGTTGTAGTCTTGATTGTATCGTGGGAGGAAGTTGTAGTCTTGATTGTATCGTGGGAGGAAGTTGTAGTCTTGATTGTATCGTGGGAGGAAGTTGTATCCTTGATTGTATCGTGGGAGGAAGTTGTAGTCTTGATTGTATCGTGGGAGGAAGTTGTAGTCTTGATTGTATCTGAGGAGGAAGCTGTAGTCTTGATTGTATCGTGGGAGGGGGTTGTAGCCTTGATTGTATCGTGGGAGGAAGTTGTATCCTTGATTGTATCGTGGGAGGGGGTTGTAGCCTTGATTGTATCGTGGGAGGAAGTTGTATCCTTGATTGTATCGTGGGAGGAAGTTGTAGTGAAGGTAATATCGCAAGAGGAAGGTTTTGACTGGGTTGCGATAGCTGTCGTGGAAAACGACATCTCCCGATATGGTTTCCTTCGCTCATTCATAACTTTAACAATACTTCCGTCGCCCTATATATTTGCGCTCTTCAAAAATACCATTATGAATTGTGGTGCGGAACCAGGTAAGAGTTCCTTCCCACTAGAAGGTGAAGGGACGACGACGTTTCGGTTCGTCCTGCACCATTCTCAAGTCGATCTTGAGAAAGAGAATCGACTTGAGAATGGTCCAGGACGGACCGAGACGTCGTCTCTTCACCTTCTAGTGAGTGGTCTGGTCACCATGCTTAAGCCACGTTATTGTGGCTCCTCGCCTGCACAAGAGTTCCTTCATATTATTATTATTATTTTTTTTGTTATGCAATTTATTTCATCAGCAAAACAAAGCAGGAATTTTGGGTATATTGCAGTTTATTGGAAACTTTAGAGACCCAATCTTAGATAAAGATGATAAGGGAAAACAATAGTGGGTGTTATCGCACAGCCATAGTGAGGGGGGGGGGACCATGGACCGAGGTAGGGTGGGGGGTGGGGGGGAGGGGTTCGCAATGTGGCTGATGGAACTCTTGACAGGAAATCATTACTGCCAAAACGTACGAACACGCTCCCCGAACCCCCGTCCATCTATTCCCACATGTCCTACATCGTGACATTTAATATCAGGTGCTGGGGCGTCTCCAGAGCGTTCGAAATTTTTTTTTAGGGCGATTTCGGCTATCGACTCGTTTTTTTTTTTAATTAAGTATCCTCGCTAGAGACCTTAATGGATAAAAAGAAATTCCTCATGTCTTACATGTTTTATTTCTGGTTGAAACTTAGAACTAATTTTGATTTGATTCGTGAAAGATGATTTCTAATATATATACATATATTTTTTTTTCCAGCGCACCTGTTTCTTTGAGATGAGGCGACTAAGAGGAACTTCCCCGTGTTAAGGTAAGTCTCAGTAGAGCGGTATGATAAGTTTGTATTGATCAGGGGAAGGTAAGATGTGTTTGTGATTATAACGAGAATATTAAGGTCATTATTAGGTAAAACCACTAAGCCAGAAACCACTAAGCCAGAACTACTATTTAACTCGAGGAAGGGATATTATTGCTATCAGTGTGGATATGTTGACAATTAACTGGGATATAAAGATAAAAAAGCTGAGATATAAAGGAGCTGGGATATGAGAACTAGGAGCTGGGATATGAGAACTTGGAGCTGGGGGAAGGAGACAACGAACTGGGAAATGAGGACAAGGATTCTGGGATACGAAAAAAAAGGAATTAGGGTCTGAAGACACGCATTTTAGGATAGGAAGAAAAAGAGCTGGGGTATGAGGGCAAGGGGCTAAGAGGGTATCAGATTATGAGGTCGAAGTAAAGAAGTAGGAGGATACAGCGCTAAGCCAGCACGACTACATACCACCTCCAAGGAATATTAGCACAAAGATCTAGGATAGGATATGGGGGCGTGATGAAAGGGGACTAAGGTCAGCTGTCAGTCATAAGCTTGAGACAGTAACTGTTTAAATAACTGTGCTTTCGACCGGGAATCATAATAACTGATTATTCTTAGCATTTTCTTTGGGTTTTAACTGCCACCTCTCTGAGGGCAACTGAAGGTCCTAATGAGCCTCTGTTGCGTTTATAGCATCAAACATCAATTACAGCATCAATTAGTAGTTTTGTTAAAGAGCTGGATAATTAGAACCACAAACAATGCGGGCTACTGGAACTAAAGCTTTTGAATAGTGGTAAGCTTAAGTTGATGAACGTGGACTTAGAGAGACAGGTGTGGCATGATTTGAAAGTTTCCTACTTGCCATAGACCACCTTCTCCTCCTCCCTCCAAGGTAGTTTATTGTGCATCCTATACTCATGATGTAAGGGGTAGTTTATTGTGCATCCCATACTCATAATGTAAGGGGTAGTTTATTGTGCATCCCATACTCATAATGTAAGGGGTAGTTTATTGTGCATCCCATACTCATGATGTAAGGGGTAGTTTATTGTGCATCCCATACTCATATTGTAAGGGGTAGTTTATTGTGCATCCCATACTCATGATGTAAGGGGTAGTTTATTGTGCATCCCATACTCATAATGTAAGGGGTAGTTTATTGTGCATCCCATACTCATAATGTAAGGGGTAGTTTATTGTGCATCCCATACTCATGATGTAAGGGGTAGTTTATTGTGCATCCCATACTCATGATGTAAGGGGTAGTTTATTGTGCACCCCATACTCATAATGTAAGGGGTAGTTTATTGTGCATCCCATACTCATGATGTAAGGGGTAGTTTATTGTGTACCCCATACTCATGATGTAAGGGGTAGTTTATTGTGCACCCCATACTCATGATGTAATGGGTAGTTTATTGTGTACCCCATACTCATGATGTAAGGGGTAGTTTATTGTGCACCCCATACTCATGATGTAAGGGGTAGTTTATTGTGCACCCCATACTCATGATGTAAGGGGTAGTTTATTGTGCATCCCATACTCATAATGTAAGGGGTAGTTTATTGTGCACCCCATACTCATAATGTAAGGGGTAGTTTATTGTGCATCCCATACTCATAATGTAAGGGGTAGTTTATTGTGCATCCCATACTCATAATGTAATGGGTAGTTTATTGTGCATCCCATACTCATAATGTAATGGGTAGTTTATTGTGTACCCCATACTTATCCTGTCAGTGGTAGCGCAAAAAGAATTATAGGGCACAAAATAGGCTTGAATCAAACCAAACTTAATCAATTTCCCCATAGTGCTGCTGGTGACATTTTATACCTAGAGACTTCAGCCCATATTGTAATGAACTCATTGGCTTTGCGCTGTTGGTCTGGATGAGAGATGTATACTTCTTTACCAATAACTTTGCATATGCCTGTCCAGGCTTTGCTCAGGGGAGTGTGCTGATTAATCCGTTCACAAGACCTCACAGTTGTTATGCCCAAGTTTCGGCATTCTCTGTCCCTCGCTGGAGCAAGCGAGCCATGTCAAGAGTTTCAACATTTGAACAGTTGTGTGGTACTTTCATCATTTTTTTTTATTGTTTGTCTAGCTAGTGATAAAAGTTGATTCAATGAGCATAATCAATATAGATATTCTGTCTACCTCGCTGACCGGTATTTCTGTTTATTTGCTTTGATTCACTTTATGTAAGTCACATACATTTTAGTTTGATGATCGACATGAAAAGTTTTAATACAGACTTTCAGGAAATTGTGAAGTTATTTTATTGTTCATTTCTCAATGTTACGAGGAAACATAAGTGAAAAAATCTGTTATCTTGAGGTTATCTTGAGATGATTTCGGCTTGTTTTTTTTAGTGTCCCCGCGGCCCGGTCCTCGACCAGGCCTCCACCCCTAGGAAGCAGCCCGTGACAGCTGACTAACACCCAGGTACCTATTTTACTGCTAGGTAACAGGGGCATTCAGGGTGAAAGAAACTTTGCCCATTTGTTTCTGCCTCGTGCGGGAATCGAACCCGCGTCACAGAATTACGAGCCCTGCGCGCTATCCACCAGGCTACGAGGCCCCTAATGTTATGTTTCCTCATATCAGATTTCTCAGGTCTAGTGAGCTTAGCTACAGGAAAGGCAACATTGAACACATCCACGTTGGCTCTTATTGCTGAATGATCACACATTAGGTGAACCACACTAACAGAATAATTATTATGTATGACAAGTTACATCCAATACACCTATGGACCAATACCAACCAAGTGTGATCAATCACACTAGATGGTTGGTCGATATCAACCAATTTCAACCCAGTGTAATCAATATTCTACCGTGGGTGTTAGTGAATTGATCCTTCATGTTGCGTATTTGGCACTTAAATCAACGCTTACGATGGGAAGATTATAAGGAACAAAATTTTGAAGTTCAGTATAATGAGCGAAGTCTGTAGGTGCATTTGTCCTCAACCCTCTCTTCCAGATAATAGACTACATACTCAACCCTGCCTTTCAGATAGTAGATTACATCATCTACCCTATCTTCCAAGATAGTAGACTACTTCCTTAATTCTACTCTGCCTTTCAAGACAATAGACTTCCTCCTCTCCCCTGCCCATCCTACCCCCTCAAATCCTCTGCCCCCTATCTCTTAATCACTATTTCCCCTCACCTTTGCTCATGCTAAAGTTGAACTTCAAAAGTCATTTCTGTTCCACTCCGGCAACCTGTCCAGATCTTCCTGTAATATCTTTCCCATACGTTCCTATTGCTCTCTCTGGTTTTCCATCATCCAGAAACACTTACATGTAAATCACCTTTATTAGGAGAGCGCCAGTGTGTGATTTACTCTATGTAATCCTAAGGTAATCTACTCTACTTTAAGGTAAATTACTCTTTAGAGTTTAAGGTAATCCTAAGGATGGATGATTCGCTAATCACCGTGTTATTTGCGTATGGGAAAATTGCGTAATCCAACCTCATAAACTATACATATCCTATCTCATTCTAATCTAACGACCTGATCTATCTTATCCTAACCAGACCGAAGCTAATCTGACCTAACCTATTCAATCTAGAGCCACCTTTTCCATTCTAACCAAACCTAACCTATCCCAATCAAGCCTCGCCTGACCAATCTCACCGTAAATAATTCTAACCTAGGTAATCTAACCTAACCTGATACTTCTTGTGACTGTAGACTGGTGCTCCGTGTGACTGTAGACTGGTGCTCCATTTGACTGGTGCTCCAGGTGACTGTTGCTCCATGTGACTGGTGCTCAGTGTGACATTAGACTGGTGCTCCGTGTGACAGTAAACTGGTGCTCCGTGTGACTGTAGACTGGTGGTCCGCGTGACTGTACACTGGTGCTCCATGTCACTGTAGACTGGTGCTCCGTGTGACTGTAGACTGGTGCTCCAAGAAACTCTAGACTGGGGCTCCGTGTGACTGTAGACTGGTGCTCCGTGTGACTGTTGACTGGTGCTCCAAGAAACTCTAGACTGGGGCTCCGTGTGACTGTAGACTGGTGCTCCGTGTGACTGTAGACTGGTGCTCCAAGTAACTCTAGACTGGGGCTCCGTGTGACTGTAGACTGGTGCTCCGTGTGACTGTTGACTGGTGTTCCGCGGGACTGGTGCTCCGTATGACTGTATACTGGTGCTCCGTGTGACTGTGGACTGTTGCTTCACGACACACTAACGACACACAGTGTGGAAGGTCAGACACGTGTGTGATCATGAACACCGCCGCAGCCTTTGAGAAGTGTAGCGATAATTGGCAGTTGAATAGGAGGAGCGGCGGTGGGCGGTGGGCGGGGGAGGTGGGCGGGTCTTGTGGAGAGGAACGGGTGGAGGTGGGCTGGTGGAGGTGGGCTCGAACCCTTCCAAGGTCGCCTGGTTTACTGCTACCTCTCCTAGTGCAGGGACTTCTCGTTTTATTGAGAAGACTTCTTGTTGAGTTCTTCACACACCTCTTTGTCGTTTTCTGGTTTACTGCTACCTCTCCTAGTGCAGGGACTTCTCGTTTTATTGAGAAGACTTCTTGTTGAGTTCTTCACACACCTCTTTGTCGTTTTCTGTGTACCTGTCTTCACCCGTTCTAAGTTTCATCACCTGTTCTTTCTCTGTTATTTTCCTCCTGATGTGACTGTGGAACAGTTTTGGTTCGGTCTTGGCTTTATTACCTAAGTAATTTTCATACTGTCTCTCTGCTTCACTTCTCACACCGACATACTCATTCATGGCTGTATGATACACTCTGCTTTTTAGTGTTGTGTTACTCTTTAAGTTCCTCCACTCCCATTTGCTCAGTTCCTTTGCTGCCATACATGACCTATTAAACGCTGCTTATAATTAACATTATAGACGATGCTTATCATTCATTGGCTGCTTCATTACTAATTAACGCAATGTGATCACTTATTATAGTATTCGATCTTGTGATCATAAATCCGAATGACAGATCGCTTCTTAAAGCGAGTCTGGGTCAATACATCTTGTAATCCCGTCTACGTACTATAGTCACATGATTAATTAGGTGACTATTAGATTTTCTGTACACCAGTAGAGATGCACTTTATATTGATCTATACTTTCCAATCCTTACTGCTTGTTTTGTGCGCTCTCCCGTGGCATTTTTTGTGTACATAATGAGACAGTGTGAACATATTGGAGATGATAATGTATATTGTCTGGTCGTGACACTATGGTGGGAACAAGAGCCCCAGGGAAGCTCCTGCCCACCGTCTTTATACAGACAGGCTGAGATACGGATGTATACGTTTATGTGTGTTTTTGGGTCTTTCATTCTGTTTCTGCCTTTGTCCGTCTCTCTATCTGTCGGCGGCCAACACCCTTTTGTTCTAAGTGTAACCTTGTCTGTGTACCCTCGACATAACCAGGGTACTTGTAATTATTTAGGGTTATCTTGAGGTTATCTTGAGATGATTTCGGGGCTTTTGAGTGTCCCCGCGGCCCGGTCCTCGACCAGACCTCCACCCCCAGGAAGCAGCCCGTGACAGCTGACTAACACCCAGGTACCTATTTTACTGCTAGGTAACAGGGCCATAGGGTGAAAGAAACTCTGCCCATTGTTTCTCGCCGGCACCTGGGATCGAACCCAGGACCACAGGATCACAAGTCCAGCGTGCTGTCCGCTCGGCCGACCGGCTCCCTAGCCGGTCGCTAGGTGAGGTTTAACCGACCGGGTGAGTTAAATTGTCCCTTAAGGAATCGTAAACTTTACCACTAGTTTGCTGTATGGGACTTCTGCTTCGACTTCTGCCTCTGTGGAGTGTGAAGGGTAACGTAAGGTAGAGGTGGTGAAGTATTCTGTTGTACTGTGGAGGTTATAGGGTTATAATAAAGTAGATATCGAACTGGAGGTTCCATTACCCCCTCTTGCATAGGGCTAGATCATCTGCTCTAGACTGCACAACAAATTTAGATATATTTTTGGAAACTACTTTTCTGGGGGCCGGACCTATCCTAACCCCTTTAGGTGGTATTCCTGTACCTTGTTATAACCCTAAAAGGTCCCCCCCCCCCATTGTATCAAGTGGGGACGTGTTACTGATCCCTGTTATTGTTTCTGGACCTGGAACAACAGTCAAGCTGGGACCACCCAATAGTGGAAAATAGCTGTTGTCATGCTCAGCGCCGCAACATCAGACAAGGAGAAAGTCCGCCTCAGAGCAGTGCATGCCCCCCATGCAGGAGACTTCCTCCTGGCAGTACCCATGTCGGCAATGGGCACGCGCCTAGATCCAGAATCCCTTCGTGTAGAAGTGGCCCTCCGCCTTGGTGCCCAAATTCACACGGAATAAAAGTGTACTTGCAACAGGGTGGAAGCAGACCAATATGGACTGCATGGGTTGCACTGTAGAAGCTCCAAGGGCTGGCATGCAAGACACAACGAGGTTAATGACATTATCAAGAGGAGGGAGGGAACTATCAGGGAAAAGGAGCCTTGCCTCGGCTCAGTGCTAAGCAGAGAGAGAACCTCGCATCCTAGTAGACCAACACCTGGATTACCCCGCATTTTCCCCAGGTGGCATCACAATACCCCTGGAAGAGTGGCAGACAGCTGGTGTGGGACTACACGTGTGTATCCACCCTGGCTGAGAAGTTTTACACTTCGGTGCTGATCAAGCAGGCGAGCCGGTCAACCACAGAGAAACAGCAAAATCAGTCAAGTTCAGACGATTGAAGGTCTAAATACCTTTGTTCCCATAGCGTGTGAGACACTTGGCCTTAAGCAGGCCACTACACCACACTGACTGTTACAATCAGACTGTAAACCAAACAGTCAGTGTGGTGTAATGGGTAAGGTACTAGATATGAAAAGGTGTACGAGGTGTCGCGAGGATGAGTTCTCTTATATATATATATATATATATATATATATATATATATATATATATATATATATATATATATATATATATATATATATATCCTGGGGGGGCCCATTCAAGTCTTGTCGCGCACACATAAATACATACATATATATATATATATATATATATATATATATATATATATATATATATATATATATATATATATATATACATATATATATATATATATATATAT
>NC_091197.1:16683358-16745858 GCF_040958095.1 Procambarus clarkii | reverse complement strand
TGTAGGGAGCGAGGGAGGATTGTAGGGAGAGAGGGAGGATTGTAGGGAGGGAGGGAGGTTTGTAGGGAGAGAGGGAGGATTGTGGGGGCGGGCGGACGTAGTAAGGGAGGGAGGAAGAAAAGGGTAAGGTACGGATTGAGCAAGTAAGAAAGGGAGGTAGGTAGGTATGGAAGAACAGAGGGAGGGATAGGGAGGGACAGAAGGAGGGAAGACTGAGTGAGAGACAAGGAACGGAGGGAGAAGCGGGAGAGGGAATGAGTGAGGGAGGGATTGACACAGAGTGAAAGCATATGGATTAGAGTAGAAACGAGAGGTCAATATGGTGTCGCAGGGAGTGACACCACTATTGACACGGGGCAAAGGGGTAAATGATTAGGGACCTGAGTCCCAATAGGTGAATAAGGGGAAGCTGGTGTTAGGGAGAGTACAGAGCTAGGTGGACGAGATTGAGATCCCTGAGTCAGGGTGAGCGGGGTCTAATAGGGTGGGGTCATCTCAAATACTAATTTCCTCAATTGTCTAATGACAGTTTAAACATTTCTGTGTATACAAATGCCTTCAATTCAGTTCAATTGCATTTTCCCCTTTCTAAGCATACTTGGTGTGTTTTTATGGTGATATGGCCATCATTGTTCTATATATCCCATGGGTCTATATCACCATAAAATTTACATATATTTATATGTATATATATTGATCTTTCAGGTCCCTCTGTATAGAATAATTTAAAGTTCAATTTTTATGTGTATCTAATTGGTCGAGTTTTTTCCCGATTTTCCTTGCTTAGGTTTTGTATTTTTTTCCGTTTTCTTTCCTGCTTTCGTCTGTTTTATTTATGTATTTTTGCAGTCTGTTGGAATTGTGTTGCTCTAAACTTTTGTATCACACTGTTATTATCGCGTTCATGAATCGTCGAAAGCGAATCGTGAGTGTTTGGGAAGGATTGTTGTGGTTGGTGTATTTGGGAAGGAATATTGGGTGTGTGTGAGAGAGAAAGGTAATTTTCCTTTTAAAATAAAACTCTGTACCCGACGAATATGCTGGGAATATGTTAGGGTATATATATATATATATATATAAATGACAGTATCAGACCACGGACGAAGAATTGAAACAGAAATTTCCTTAAGTACTTTCGTAAATTAATAAATCTTCAGAAGGAATCATATATTAATGTACGAAAGGTGTATTAATAGACGAAAGTACTTAAGGAAATTCCTGTTTCAATTCTTCCTCCGTGGTCTGACACTTTCATTTATATATATATATATATATATATATATATATGCGAACAAGCCTGAATGGTCCCCAGGACAATATGCAACTGAAAACTCACACCCCAGAAGTGACTCGAACCCATACTCCCAGGAGCCACGCAACTGGTATGTACAAGACGCCTTAATCCACTTGACCATCACGACCGGACAAAATGAGGTGATAGCCGAGGCTATTTGAACCACCCCACCGCCGGCACTCGGATAGTAATCTTGGGCATAGCATTTTACCAAATCACCTCATTCTTTGGGGCACACGTGAGGAACACAAATGCGAACAAGCCTGAATGGTCCCCAGGACAATATGCAACTGAAAACTCACACCCCAGAAGTGACTCGAACCCATACTCCCAGGAGCCACGCAACTGGTATGTACAAGACGCCTTAATCCACTTGACCATCACGACCGGACAAAATGAGGTGATAGCCGAGGCTATTTGAACCACCCCACCGCCGGCACTCGGATAGTAATCTTGGGCATAGCATTTTACCAAATCACCTCATTCTTTGGGGCACACGTGAGGAACACAAATGCAAACAAGCCTGAATGGTCCCCAGGACAATATGCAACTGAAAACTCACACCCCAGAAGTGACTCGAACCCATACTCCCAGGAGCCACGCAACTGGTATGTACAAGACGCCTTAATCCACTTGACCATCACGACCGGACAAAATGAGGTGATAGCCGAGGCTATTTGAACCACCCCACCGCCGGCACTCGGATAGTAATCTTGGGCATAGCATTTTACCAAATCACCTCATTCTTTGGGGCACACGTGAGGAACACAAATGCGAACTAGCCTGAATGGTCCCCAGGACAATATGCAACTGAAAACTCACACCCCATCCGAGTGCCGGCGGTGGGGTGGTTCAAATAGCCTCGGCTATCACCTCATTTTGTCCGGTCGTGATGGTCAAGTGGATTAAGGCGTCTTGTACATACCAGTTGCGTGGCTCCTGGGAGTATGGGTTCGAGTCACTTCTGGGGTGTGAGTTTTCAGTTATATATATATATATATATATATATATATATATATATATATATATATATATATATATATATATATATATCTTATGCATGCATTATTTGAATTTATGACATAAAGGCAATCGCTAATTCATGACACACAGACCATCCTTGTACAAATAGTATAGAATGCATTTATTATAGCAATTATCAAAAACGACTTGTATACATGGCCATACATAAAAACTGTTGCTCCGCACTAATACGACAGATATACAGATGTATACACGACATGACAAAGGAGTGGTGTGTATACACGGAGAGCCCAATAACCCAATCAGTGGGTGTATTGGGGACAAGGAGAGGGCGGGGGGGGGTCGCCTCCCCCCTGAAGGATGTATATATATAAAGGACTAGGCTGCCACCTGTTGGTTTAGTATCGCGGTGGTCGCGGAAGGGGAAGCACGTCTCCCCGCGCAGCTCCCACCCATAGCCTCTTGTGTTCCGATTGTCCCACGGTGCGCAGCTGTAAGGGCCAGAGTGCCAGAGTGCCTGGGCCAGAGTACCGAGGCCAGAGTGCCCTCTAAAAAAGCATGTCATCTCTAAAAGCACTAAAAGAAAAAAAAAAGGTCTCCTAATCCGTGCGAAGTTGCAAAATTGCGGGATTAAAGTTGAAAAATAGGCAGCTTGTAATCAAAGGTGTTTTGCGGCTCGAAGATGAAAGTGTGGGAGGAGGTTGTGATGTGGGGGAGATGGGGGGCGGTGGGGGTGGAAGAGAGGTGGAGGGGGGGGGGGATGGTGGAGACTAGGAGCCCCCTCACTTGTTGATTCTCTGCAGCAACAGGTGAAGTGTTCCCCCCCCCCCCCCCTCCCTCCTCTACCCAGCTCCCTCTGTCGGTCCTCGTAACACCCCCCATCCACCAACACACCCACCCCCCCAACCCCATGCCCACACGCCATTCTCCCCACCCACACAAGCCACGCCCCGCCCCTGCACACGCCCACTAATACACGCCTCGTGACATGTAACGGATGAACCTCATACCTCGCACACGCCCTGCGCTATACTCACGTGCGCATACATACACACACACACACACACACACACACACACACACACACACACACACACACACACTCACACACACACACACACACACACACACGCTTCACACCACACACACGCTTCACACCACACACACGCTTCACACCACACACACACACACACTCACACGCTTCACACCACACACACGCTTCACACCACACACACACACACACACTCCTCGCACCACACACACACACACACACACACACACACACACACACACACACACACACACACACACACACACACACACACACACACACACACACAAACACACACACACACACACACACTCCTCGCACCACACACACACACACACACACACACACACACACACACACTCCTCGCACCACACACACACACACACGCCTCGCACAACACACACACACACTCCTCGCACCACACACACACACACACACACACACACACACACACACACACACACACACACACACACACACACACACACACACTCCTCGCACCACACACACACACACACGCCTCGCACAACACACACACACACTCCTCGCACCACACACAAACACACGCACGAACGCCCCTCTCCCCCTATCCCCCCCCTTACCCACGCACGCACACTCCTCAGTCAACACACGCAGACATGTGCGTGCAGCAGTACATCTATACACACTTGCGCACAGCCTTCACACCCACTCACATGCGCACGTCATTACGCCCACACAAGTGCGCTCGCACATACGCGCGCACACACACACACACACACACACACACACACACACACACACACACACACACACACACACACACACACAGGTTCTTGTGAACAAGAGCCTCGATTGATGAACTCCTTTTAGACTGATGAACACCTTTTAGACTGATGAACACCTTTTAGACGGATGAACACCTTTTAGACTGATGAACACCTTTTAGACTGATGAACACCTTTTAGACTGATGAACACTCTCAAGTTCTCTCGGGAAGACGAGAACACTGGCCCACACACTGTTGTAACCATTCCCAGCTCCTTGTGTGAACACTTGTGAACTTTTCTCCTCCGAACTTTCCACATTCTCCTGTGAACACTTCAAGAAACTCTTATGAACAACAGAGAAACTGAGAATTCTTTTACACCTTTTTTTTACCCTTCACTTTATGTTTGACCCTTAGATCCTTGTTTGTATCTGACCCTTAACCCCTTGCTTGAATCTGACCCTTACCTCCTTGCTTCAATCTGACCCTTAACCCCTTGCTTGTATCTGACCCTTAACCGTTTGATCATATCTGACCCTTAACCCCTTTGACCCCTTTGCTGGTATCTGACCCGTAACCCTTTTGATTGTATCTGACCCTTAACCCCTTTGCTGGTATCTGACCCGTAACCCTTTTGATTGTATCTGACCCTTAACCCCTTTGCTTGTATCTGACCCTTAACCGCCTAGATTGAATCTGACCCTTAACTTCCAGCTGTGAAATAACCTTTAACCTCTTGCTTTTATCTAACCCCGAAATCTTCACCGTGTTATTGATCATTAACCACCTGCTTCTATTTGACCCTTAATCACCTGCTTCTAATTGACTTTCAATCCCTCCTGGTTGTATTTTTCTCCTTCATCTTGGAAGAATCTTCACCTGTACATGTCGAACAGGACATTTAAATTCTAGTGTATTATCTCTATAAATTTGATCCACCTCATTTTTACTACCATCGTTAACTTTATCCTACGGACGTCCAGTCTAGCTCATCTTCTTATATATATATATATATATATATATATATATATATATATATATATATATATATATATATATATATATATATATATATATATATATATATATTATTTTAGAGTAGGTATGATGTATGTATAACTAAATATTATTTACAATTATGATAGGGGCTTGGTTTTTGGGTGAATTTAGATTTCAAACATTGGTAAATATGGGCTCAATTAAGTGTGTTCTAAGTTATATTTTGTAAATTTTTGGACATTTTATTGATTTAAAGTAATGGATTAAGTTGTGTAAGAGTTTTTTATGAAGTGTTTAGTTTTAAAATTTCTTCATTTCAAAAACATCGTATGTGAGTAGTCAATATATGATATTGATATATTTGTGATATTGTGTCAAAATATATCATTCTTCCTTCAACACATAAACCACCAATCGCGTCCACATTTCCTGATCTTTCTCACCTTCGATACACGATGTACCATTACAACCGGTGGATCTGATCATCATCACCATACCCCAACTCTTCACACGGGAAATCAGAACACCAGTCACATGCTCAACTCTACTCACGGGAGATCAGGACACCAGTCACATGCTCATCACTACTCACGGGAGATCAGAACACGAGCCACATGCACAACACTACTCACGGGGAATCAAAACACCAGCAACATACCCCAACCTTTCACACGGGATATCAGAACACGTCATTTCACACCTGGGGCCAGATTCACGAAAGCACTTACGCAAGCACTTACGAACGTGTACATCTTTCCTCGATCTTTGACGGCTTTGGTTACATTCATTAAACAGTTTACAAGCATGAAAACTTCCCTTTCAATTGTTGTTATTGTTGTAAACAGCCTCCAGGTACTTCGCGGCTCATTAACTGTTTAATAATTGGAAACAAAGCCGCCAGAGATTGAGAAAAGATGTACAGGTTCGTAAGTACTTTCGTGAATCTGGCCTCTGAACACTACACATGGTTCATAAGCTTTGAGGTCAAAGTACCTTGATGTCAAATGCCTTGAGGTCAAGTGCCTTGATGTCAAATGCCTTGAGGTAAATATTTGTATAGTGAATTATAATGAGGTCAAGTGCCTTAGTGCCAAGTGCCTTGAAGAAGGGTATTTTAGAGTCAAGTTCCTTGAGGTCAAGTGTCTTTTCATCAAGAGTCTTGACGTAAATGTATTGTGGTCATGTGTCATGTTAATATAATCAAAATTGTATAGGCGACCTTAAAAACTAAATTGAGAATTAAATAGAATTGATTACAAGTTATGAAACTGTTTATTTCGAAGAACTAAGTAAAGGATGACGATGAGAACTATCAGTGCTTAGATGAAAGTGGCCCAAGAATGAGGAAATGTGTCTTAGAAAGAATACTTACATGTTAACATCATGAAAACAAAACAAGTGTAAATGAACGCTTTGAAATAAGCCCCATTATATATATATATATATATATATATATATATATATATATATATATATATATATATATATATATATATATATATATATATATATATGGGTAATTTATAATCTACAGATGTGGAAAGTGATAATTCTTGATTAGAGATACAAATAGTGGGTTTTTGTAACCAAATAAGCAATTTTTCAGAAATAGAGTTGCTGGGCCTTAGCATAATAGATATAATAGATCAGAGTTACAGAACTTTGTAAAGAAACTGTGGAGAAGTTATCAATGAAAACGTCTTGAGCCCACTTAAATAAATTGGTAGTTAAATGAAGTTGTTCATATTAAGAAAAAAATAGTTTGAGAGAGTAATAAATTCTTGTGTTTGTTCGGGCTGTTAGAAAAAAGCTCTCGGGGCCACTACAGAAAAGTTGTTTATGTTTGGCTGGTTATAGACGTAAGAGGTCGCTTGGTGAGGAGCGGGAACTGTGTGCAGTAGTGAGAACGAGTAGGGTCACACGACAAGTAGTGTGACACGGAAACTATAGGAACTACCCTGACTTGCACCCAAATTGAAAGTCTAATCCCCCTCCCTCACAGTCATCTCTAGCAGCGACATCTTCAACGCCTCTGCTTCGTTGACTGGGGTCTCGAAATAACAGATCGAACGTCAATACCAACGGCCCTTCATGTCCAATTCTCAGCCCTTGTACGTTAATGCGTTACTAGCAGTCGTATCCAGCAGCAGCTGACGTCCCGCCGTCCCGTTCGCTCTTAGAATCAAGCAACGCTAAGCAACGCCATATTTCGTGTTTTAAAGTGATGTTGTTCGTCGAGGCCGTACTGACGCTGCTCTTTCAGTACCGGTGACTTCTTCGACGCTCTGAAGACGAGACTCGCGGGCTCGGGCTGTGGAGGCAAGCATCATGTTGAAAATGTTGCTATCGTGAGAACCAGGTGACATTTCAGTGGATCCCCTTTCCATTTCCCTTCCTTCCTTCCTTCCCCACCCTTCCCTTCTCTTCCACCTCCCTTTTCCCTACTTCCTTCTCCTGCTCCTCCTCCTCTTCCTCCTTCAACCATCATCGTGAGCCTATCAGTACCTCCCTCTGTTCTCCAAGAAGTAGGAAGACATAATCTACGTAGACCTTTGACTCCCGTCTTGTCAGCTTACCCTGTTACTAATTTCATTAAAGCCTTTCAACGTCATTCAAGTACAATATTTCCCTAGGGACCAAACACCGACGAAGACAACCACCCCTACCCCTTAAAACCCCCCTTTCCCCCCTCTCTCCTCCCGCCAACACCTCATCCGTCCCTGCCCCTCCCCATCTCCCTTAGGGGGTTTGAAACAGACATATCAATCATGGCCAATGTCACGTATCATAGCTAATGGTGCCGGACAAGACCATGGCCCGTCGCCACTGTGGTAACATGATAGGAGAGACGGGCAGGATTGCTCGCCATTGAAGTCCACGAGGTTCCATCTAACAACACAATCCTGGGTACTCAGGCGCAGCGCAGTGCCTCTGATTGCCGCAGCCGACGGGAGTTGAGGTAGGTGTACTTGTGTACTCATCTTCATGCGCGCAAATACATATGTATATATTCATCTATGAATGACTTCCTTACCTAGATATGCATGTGGTGGTCGAGAGCAATATTATTACGCCCCAATGTGTGTGTTTGGTATATATATATATATATATATATATATATATATATATATATATATATATATATATAGTTAGTTTGCATTTCATTCTAGTAATAACATAATTTATTTTCCTACGTCGTTGATTTTGTGAGGAGGAGGGGGGGGGGGGCATGGATAGATGAAAACAATTAAATATATCAAGTTCAGAACGAATACGCAAATAAAAAAATAAAAAATACGCTCGTAGGAGACTGTATATACATGAATTTAAGGAACAGATGACGAAAATAAATATGGTAAATCCTGCTGAAGGATTGTGCGAAAAGCGCCACATAGGGCTTAAAACCAAACTATGGGGAAAAGGTACAGAAAATCGATTAGCAAGGCTGTGTTCCTATTTCCTTTATTTCTATAAGGTCTTCCTATTTCTTCCCATTGCTCAGCCAATTACATGCTCGTATAACCGAGCCTCTAACCTAACCAGCGTCCTACGCCGCTATTATGACCCAGGATTTTCCCATTGTATTTCCTGAATAACAGCCTTATTCAGGCTACATCCATTTGTTCGTGTTTTAATTTGTTCAGAGATCTTGAGTTCGTCGATTATAAAGTGATGGAAGCTACATAAACTAGAGGAACACACAAAGATAAGGATCTTATCATAACGGAACACCAACAAGGAGACATAGAACGGAATGAATCTTGAAAATTTAAAACAATATAAATGGTAAAACTCTTTGAAGTACGTTGCAACGGAGAATGTTTATGACTAGGGCCTATTAGCTAGAAAAATAGGATGGGGGAGGGGTGGTGTTGATAATTGTGGTTGGTTGGTGTTGGACATAAGATATGTCAACCTCTGGAGGGTTCTTAAGGCTACAACAATTGCTTTCTGACCAACGAGTTTACATTAGTCCTGAACATATAGCCAAGCACACATGTAAACTATCAGTGTATACTAGAAGCTGGGTGTACCGCCCTCTCTGTAGTGTCTACATAATAGATACTTTCTCATTTCGGTCCTCAATGCCCTTTTCTCTGTCTCTCTTTCCAACATATTTTCGTCCTCCGTCTAATATATATATTTCCACTGTTATTAATCTTTCTAGCTCTTCTCATTCTAATCTCAGTCCCTCGTCTGTTCCTCTTGAGCCTATTTTCTTGTTCCAGTGTCTGTGCTATACTATATCCTCACTATATCCGTCTCTCTATATCACGGATGTCCTCACTATATCCGTCTCTCTATATCACGGATGTCCTCACTATATCCGTCTCTCTATATCACGGATGTCCTCACTATATCCGTCTCTCTATATCACGGATGTCCTCACTATATCCGTCTCTCTATATCACGGATGTCCTCACTATATCCGTCTCTCTATATCACGGATGTCCTCACTATATCCGTCTCTCTATATCACGGATGTCCTCACTATATCCGTCTCTCTATATCACGGATGTCCTCACTATATCCGTCTCTCTATATCACGGATGTCCTCACTATATCCGTCTCTCTATATCACGGATGTCCTCACTATATCCGTCTCTCTATATCACGGATGTCCTCACTATATCCGTCTCTCTTTATCACGGATGTCCTCACTATATCCGTCTCTCTATATCACGGATGTCCTCACTATATCCGTCTCTCTATATCACGGATGTCCTCACTATATCCGTCTCTCTATATCACGGATGTCCTCACTATATCCGTCTCTCTATATCACGGATGTCCTCACTATATCCGTCTCTCTATATCACGGATGTCCTCACTATATCCGTCTCTCTATATCACGGATGTCCTCACTATATCCGTCTCTCTATATCACGGATGTCCTCACTATATCCGTCTCTCTATATCACGGATGTCCTCACTATATCCGTCTCTCTTTATCACGGATGTCCTCACTATATCCGTCTCTCTATATCACGGATGTCCTCACTATATCCGTCTCTCTATATCACGGATGTCCTCACTATATCCGTCTCTCTATATCACGGATGTCCTCACTATATCCGTCTCTCTATATCACGGATGTCCTCACTATATCCGTCTCTCTTTATCACGGATGTCCTCACTATATCCGTCTCTCTATATCACGGATGTCCTCACTATATCCGTCTCTCTATATCACGGATGTCCTCACTATATCCGTCTCTCTATATCACGGATGTCCTCACTATATCCGTCTCCTTCCAGTGGCAGGGCTCTTTCTCCCCGTCCTTTCTTCCTCCTTTAGTGACAGAGGTTCCGGTCACCACTTTAGTGACAGAGGTTCCGGTCGCCACTTTAGTGACAGAGGTTCTGGTCCCCACTTTAGTGACAGAGGTTCCGGTCTCCACTTTAGTGACAGAGGTTCCGATCTCCACTTTAGTGACAGAGGTTCCGGTCTCCACTTTAGTGACAGAGGTTCCGGTCACCACTTTAGTGACAGAGGTTCCGATCTCCACTTTAGTGACAGAGGTTCCGGTCACCACTTTATTCAGTGTTCCACTTCCTTGGCCAAGGGCTTCCGGTGCTAGTCTTTGCAATGGTGTTCTTTGTCGTTCTCCTCTGACGGTTTCAAGTCTTTATTTCTGTCCCTCTTAAGTTTTTGTGCCTCTTTCTCCTTTCCTTCTACCGATTTTATCCTTCCTGTCTTATCAGGTCCATTTCCTGTTGCTTCTGTCTTTCTTCCCACTTGATTCCCCCATTTCATTTCGACTTAACTAATGTCTTAATAAGTCTCTTTGGGGTCTATCAAATAACTTTTCCTGCTGACATTGTCTTTCCAGTATCTTTCCTCTATCTAATCTTTCATCTATGCAATCTTGCTCTCAATATATACCATTATCTTTCCGTTATCTATCCTCCGTGTTGCCACTATTTAATCTCCCCGCGATATATCTAATATTTTCTTAATGATCACAAACTGATTCAGTAATAAATCTTCTAATTTTTCGTTGATCTCTTCATCACTTCTCAGTGTTTTGCGTTGGATAATTTTTTTTCCCATAGTTTTTTCTGCTATCTTCATGTGCCCTCGGAATGATGACGCTGCCTGAGGTGTGAAAGAACAGGTTGATTGAACACAAGTGGCACTCCAAGAAGCGCTCCTCGAGTCTGAGTGGATTAAATACACAAGCCCCAGGATTCACCAAGCATATACGCGCGCCCATTGACGAAACCTGTACATCTCTCCACATTTATGAGCTGCGAAGCACTTGATACGAGCTTGTTGATAATAATAACCTCGGGTTGTGAAGTTTACAAGGTGGTAAACAAATGTAAACTAAGCCGCCATGGTTGTTGTAAGATGTAGAGGTTTCGTTGGTGGTTGCTTAATTGCTCGGTGAATTACTTATCCAGTTGAATAGTGATTAAGAGGCGGAGTTCAGGAGCTGAAGGACGATCCGCGTAGATACAGTGAGAATGAACACTCGTTCCCTCCCCCCCCCCCCACACACACACCTACCCTCTCACACATGACCTACACACCTGCACTCACACACATGCTCCACACACCTACACTCACACACATACCCCACACACCTACACTAACACACATGCCCCACACACCTACACTTACACACATGTCCCACACACCTACACTCACACACATGCGCAATACACCTACACTCACACACATGCCTCACACACCTACACTAACACACATGCCCCACACACCTACACTCACACACATGCCTCACACACCTACACTCACACACACGCCTCACACACCTACACTCACACACATGCCTCACACACCTACACTCACACACATGCCTCACACACCTACACTCACACACATGCCCCACACACCTACACACACACACACATGCCTCACACACCTACACTCACACACCAGCCCCACACACCTACACTCACACACCAGCCCCACACACCTACATTCACACACCAGCCCCACACACCTACACTCACACACCAGCCCCACACACCTACTCTCACACACATGCCCCACACACCTACTCTCACGCACATGCCCCACACACCTACACTCACGCACATGCCTCACACACCTACACTCACACACATGCCTCACACACCTACACTCACACACCAGCCCCACACACCTACACTCACACACCAGCCCCACACACCTACACTCACACACCAGCCCCACACACCTACACTCACACACCAGCCCCACAGACCTACACTCACACACCAGCCCCACACACCTACACTCACACACCAGCCCCACACTCCTACACTCCCACACCAGCCCCACACACCTACACTCACACACATGCCTCACACACCTACACTCACACACATGCCCTCACACACCTATACTCACACACATGCCCAACACACCTACACTCACACACCAGCCTCACACACCTACACTCACACACCAGCCCCACACTCCTACACTCACACACCAGCCCCACACACCTACACTCACACACCAGCCCCACACACCTACACTCACACACCTACACTCACACACCAGCCCCACACTCCTACACTCACACACCAGCCCCACACACCTACACTCACACACCAGCCTCACACACCTACACTCACACACCAGCCCCACACTCCTACACTCACACACCAGCCCCACACACCTACACTCACACACCAGCCTCACACACCTACACTCACACACCAGCCCCACACTCCTACACTCCCACACCAGCCCCACACACCTACACTCACACACATGCCTCACACACCTACACTCACACACCAGCCCCACACTCCTACACTCACACACCAGCCCCACACTCCTACACTCCCACACCAGCCCCACACACCTACACTCACACACATGCCTCACACACCTACACTCACACACCAGCCCCACACTCCTACACTCCCACACCAGCCCCACACACCTACACTCACACACATGCCTCACACACCTACACTCACACACCAGCCCCACACTCCTACACTCCCACACCAGCCCCACACACATGCCCTCACACACCTACACTCACACACATGCCCCACACACCTACACTCACACACCAACCTCACACACCTATACTCACACACCAGCCTCACACACCTACACTCACACACCAGCCCCACACACCTACACACACACATGCCTCACACACCTACACTCACACACATGCCCTCACACACCTACACTCACACACATGCCCCACACACCTACACTCACATACCAGCCTCACACACCTACACTCCCACACCAGCCCCACACACCTACACTCACACACATGCCTCACACACCTACACTCACACACATGCCTCACACACGTACACTCACACACATGCCCAACACACCTACACTAACAGACCTGCCCTACACACCTACTCCAAAACATGTGCTTAAAGCCTCGTAAATCAGAGAGAACGATGACGTCTCTCCTGTATTCCTTCCTCCAAAATACACCTGGATGCTATACAACAATTACCTCACAATAAAAAGAAATGAGTAATAATGGTAATTAATGAGTAATTCATAAATAAATGAGTAATTCATAAATGTGTACTTCATATGTAAATGAGTATTTCATAAATGAGTCATACATAAGCTTGAATTGTTTTTTGGGGGGGTGGGTAAGGGGGTGGATGAATGGAGATGGGGGGAGGGTGGATGGATGGAGATGGGGGGGAAGAAGTCAGGTGTACAGGGATTGGTTGTAGGTGTGATTGGGAAATGGAGGGAGGGGGGTGTATTAGGTGTGGGGGTGAGGGGGAGAGAGAGAGTGGATGGACAGTGTTACCAAATGAGAAAAGTATTAAAAGTTCAGAGCATTGATGTTTAAATTAAAGAATTAACTTTTCAAAGGCTCGTATTATCACAATTTGTGGTGTTCGGAATTGATTGCGAACGGTGGCGAACGTTCAAATTTCGGACGATATCAACTTGTGTTTCAGAATAATGATAATAATAATAATAATAATAATAATAATAATAATAATAATAATAAACAATAATAATATTCAATTACACTTTCGATGAATTAACAAAAACATTAATTTTAGACGAAACGATTGAAATAAAAATATAGTTTTATTTTTAATAATAAAGATATTTACAAGAGCACCTACACCTGGCCTTCCTGCTGGGTGTATACACACCTAGATATATAGATAATGTAGATATATGATAATATAGTCTAAACATATACATGCCCACTTGTGGAGGGTCAGCCCCAACGATCTCAATATATAGGCAAGACATCAATGATCTTAATATATTGGCAAGACCATAATGACATCTTGTTATCTTGCCTCGATATATAGGCAAGATAATAACATCTCTTTCTAGGCACCTGTCATTGCACAAACAGCAAGAGTCCAATAAACAGCATATATGACCTTTAAACACAACCTGATTCTGTCATACATTGACATTGACAAACATGGACATTGACAAACATTGACATTGACAAACATGGACATTGACAGACATGGACATTGACAAACATGGACATTGACAAACATTGACATTGACAAACATGGACATTGACAGACATGGACATTGACAAACATGGACATTGACAAACATGGACATTGATAGACATGGACATTGACAAACATGGACATTGACAAACATGGACATTGATAGACATGGACAATGACAAACATGGTTAATGAACAGCCTGGTTATTGAAATATCTCTTTATTGAAAAGCCTCGTTTTTTAAAAGTCTTTTTATTGAAAAGCCTGGTTATTGAAACGCCTCGTTATTAAAGTCTTATTATTGAAAAGCCTGGTTATTGAAAAGTCTGGTTATTAAAAAGTCTCATTATTGAAAAGCCTCGTTATTGAAAAGTCTGGTTATTAAAAAGTCTCATTATTGAAGCCTCGTTATTGAAAAGTCTGGTTATTAAAAAGTCTCATTATTGAAAAGCCTCGTTATTGAAAAGTCTGGTTATTAAAGTCTTATAATTGAAAAGCCTGGTTATTTAAAAGACTGGTATTGAAAAGCCTGTTTATTAAAAGTCTTATTATTGAAAAGCCTGGTTATTATAAGTCTCACTATTGAGAAGCCTCGTTTTTAAAAAGCCTATTTATTGAAAAGCCTGGTTATTAAAAAGTCTTATTATTGAAAAGCCTGGTTAATAAAATGTCTTATTATTGAAAAACCTTGTTATTGAAAAGCTTGGTTTATGAAAAGTCTGGTTATTGAAAATTCTGGTTATTGAAAAGTCTGGTTATTGAAAAGTCTGGTTATTGAAAAGCCTGGTTATTGAAAAGCCTAGTTATTGAAAAGCCTGGTTATTGAAAAGTCTGATTATTGAAAAGTCTGGTTATTGAAAAGTCTGATTATTGAAAAGTCTGGTCATTGAAAATCCTGGTTATTGAAAAGTCTGGTTATTGAAAAGTCTGGTTATTGAAAAGCCTTTATTATTGAAAAGCCTGGTTATTGAAAAGTCTGGTTATTGAAAACTCTGGTTTTGAAAAGTCTGGTCATTGAAAAGCCTGGTTATTGAAAAGCCTGGTTATTGAAAAGCCTGGTTATTGAAAAGTCTGGTTATTGAAAAGCCTGGATATTGAAAAACCTGGTTATTGGAAAGCCTAGTTATTGATAAACATGGTCGTTGAACGGCTTAGACGTTATCTATTATATTTTCACAAATTTTTTCAATTTTTTTTAATGTTTATTGCCGAAGTAAATCTGCTTTGAAGTTTTTCACGGGCAATTTGTTAATTAACATCAAAACACAGCTTCTTTGCAGAGCACACACACACACACAGAACATTCCTTTCATGTTCCTAAATGTTTCTTTGTATATTATCAGTTTGTATCTTATTGTTATGTTCGCTCGGTTAGCGTCTTGCTTTATTGATATCTGTCATTATTAATGCTTCGATCATTCTATGTACTATTTGTTTTTACTACTTGTATTTACTATTCGTATTTATTAGTATATTTTGGCAGCAGTTTTTCTTGAAAACATATGTTGTTGAATATGACCCAAAAAGTAAGATTAATAATTCTAACACGAATCTTCTCAATATTTCTTATGTTTTCCTTCACTGTCTAGGGTAATTGAAATATCAACTCTCCAAAATTCATTTTTATTTTTGGTCTGACGCCTAGAAGCGTTTCGTAAGAGCTTCTTGCATTCTCAAAGACTTGTTTACACTTAACACTACACTTATGATACACTTGATACACTGTGTATGATACATTTAATGTTGTTTCAGATTTAGCTACTCAGAACAAAGTGTCCATGTAGCACGGGCTATAGTGAGCCCGTAATCAGATACATTTAACCTACATCTTGCTTTTATATTCGTTTTGGGTGAGATGACACAAGAGTTTTAGGTGAGGTGGGTATTGGGTGAGGTGGGTACATAATAATGAAACTAACTCCAGAGGGCTGATAACTTTACGGGCTCACCATAGCCCGTGCTACATGGACACTTCGTCCTGAGTAGCTAAATCTAAAACAACAACAACAACTGCAGAGGGCTTATTGGCCCATACGGGGTCTTGAAGTGGGTAAAATGTAGTTATGCGTTAATTTTCTGTTGATTGCTGGTGTTGACTTTTTGATGTGTAGTGCCTCGCTGATGTCGAGCCGCCTGCTATCGCTGTATTTATCGATGATTTCTGTGTTGTTTTTTAAGACTTTGGAGAGTTCATATTTCAATTAACCTCGACGGTGAAGAAAAACATTAGAAATATTGAGAAGATTCGTGTTAGAATTATTAATCTTACCTTTTCGGTCATATTCAACAACATATATATATTTACAATATGTATTTACAATTTGTGCCTGCAGAATCAAGATATTACTCCTGGACCCCTCCTTTCTACCCAATCTATTTTTTTCCTCTATTATGTGTACTCCATATTTTTCTCTAACACACTCACACACACACACACACACACACACACACACACACACACACACACACACACACACACACGGCGTGTGTGTGTGTGTGTACCTGGAGACTTAGTGCCTTGTGTGCTTAGGGTGCCTGGTCGCTGAGTGGACAGGTTCGTAGGTTCGTAGTTCTAAGAGTTCAGGTTCGATCCCCGACGATGGCGGAAACAAATGGGCAGAGTTTCTTTCACCCTTCTACCCCTGTTACCTAGCAGTAAATAGGTACCTGGGAGTTAGACAGCTGCTACGAGCTGCTTCTTGCGGATGTGTTCAATTGATGGACAGTTGAGAGGCGGGCCGAAAGAGCCAGAGCTCAACCCTCGCAAGCACAACTAGATGAATACAACTATGTGAATACATTCACACACATCTCCAGGAAGCAGCCCGTAGCAGCTGTCTAACTCCCAAGTACCTATTTACTGCTAGGTGAACAGGAGCATCAGGGTGGAAGGAACTCTGCTCTTTTGTTTCTGCCTCGGCCAGGAATCGAACCCGGACCATAGGACTACGAATCCCGAGCGCTGTCCACTCAGCCGCAAAGTTAAGTGTATGTGTGAGTGTGTGTGGGAGAGAGATAGTAACAAGAACAGAGCCCACTGTTGGTGATACTGTACGATGACGTTATACAAAAATAGAACATACACCGTGCTCAATACAGGCCCCGTGCCAGCACATACACCGTGCTCAATACAGGCCCCGTGCCAGCACATACACCGTGCTCAATACAGGCCCCGTGCCAGCACATACACCGTGCTCAATACAGGCCCCGTGCCAGCACATACACCGTGCTCAATACAGGCCCCGTGCCAGCACATACACCGTGCTCAATACAGGCCCCGTGCCAGCACATACACCGTGCTCAATACAGGCCCCGTGCCAGCACATACACCGTGCTCAATACAGGCCCCGTGCCAGCACATACACCGTGCTCAATACAGGCCCCGTGCCAGCACATACACCGTGCTCAATACAGGCCCCGTGCCAGCACATACACCGTGCTCAATACAGGCCCCGTGCCAGCACATACACCGTGCTCAATACAGGCCCCGTGCCAGCACATACACCGTGCTCAATACAGGCCCCGTGCCAGCACATACACCGTGCTCAATACAGGCCCCGTGCCAGCACATACACCGTGCTCAATACAGGCCCCGTGCCAGCTGCACAATTACGCTTATTGTTATTGTGCGCTCATTAAAGTGTACGACCATTCCTACACATTAAACAATTGAACGACAAAGGTTTTGGTGGGGGAGAAGGGAGTAGGTGTTGACCAGGGTGTAGGTGGTGACCAGGGTGTAGGTGTTGACCAGGGTGGAGGTGTTGACCAGGGTGGAGGTGTTGACCAGGGTGTAGGTGTTGACCAGGGTGGAGGTGTTGACCAGGGTGTAGGTGTTGACCAGGGTGGAGGTGTTGACCAGGGTGGAGGTGTTGACCAGGGTGTAGGTGTTGACCAGGGTGGAGGTGTTGACCAGGGTGGAGGTGTTGACCAGGGTGGAGGTGTTGACCAGGGTGGAGGTGGTGACCAGGGTGGAGGTGTTGACCAGGGTGTAGGTGTTGACCAGGGTGGAGGTGGTGACCAGGGTGGAGGTGTTGACCAGGGTGTAGGTGTTGACCAGGTTGTAGGTGTTGACCAGGGTGGAGGTGTTGACCAGGGTGGAAGTGTTGACCAGGGTGGAGGTGTTGACCAGGGTGGAGGTGTTGACCAGGGTGGAGGTGGTGACCAGGGTGGAGGTGTTGACCAGGGTGTAGGTGTTGACCAGGGTGGAGGTGGTGACCAGGGTGGAGGTGTTGACCAGGGTGTAGGTGTTGACCAGGGTGGAGGTGGTGACCAGGGTGGAGGTGTTGACCAGGGTGTAGGTGTTGACCAGGTTGTAGGTGTTGAGCAGGGTGGAGGTGTTGACCAGGGTGGAGGTGTTGACCAGGGTGTAGGTGTTGACCAGGATGTAGGTGTTGACCAGGGTGTAGGTGTTGACCAGGGTGGAGGTGTTGACCAGGGTGGAGGTGGTGACCAGGGTGGAGGTGTTGACCAGGGTGGAGGTGTTGACCAGGGTGTAGGTGTTGACCAGGGTGTAGGTGTTGACCAGGGTGGAGGTGTTGACCAGGGTGGAGGTGTTGACCAGGGTGGAGGTGTTGACCAGGGTGGAGGTGTTGACCAGGGTGGAAGTGTTGACCAGGGTGGAGGTGTTGACCAGGGTGGAGGTGTTGACCAGGGTGTAGGTGTTGACCAGGGTGTAGGTGTTGACCAGGGTGGAGGTGTTGACCAGGGTGTAGGTGTTGACCAGGGTGGAGGTGTTGACCAGGGTGTAGGTGTTGACCAGGGTGGAGGTGTTGACCAGGGTGGAGGTGTTGACCAGGGTGGAGGTGGTGACCAGGGTGGAGGTGTTGACCAGGGTGGAGGTGTTGACCAGGGTGGAGGTGGTGACCAGGGTGGAGGTGTTGACCAGGGTGTAGGTGTTGACCAGGGTGGAGGTGTTGACCAGGGTGGAGGTGGTGACCAGGGTGGAGGTGTTGACCAGGGTGGAGGTGTTGACCAGGGTGGAGGTGTTGACCAGGGTGTAGGTGTTGACCAGGGTGGAGGTGGTGACCAGGGTGGAGGTGTTGACCAGGGTGGAGGTGTTGACCAGGGTGGAGGTGTTGACCAGGGTGGAGGTGTTGACCAGGGTGGAGGTGTTGACCAGGGTGGAGGTGTTGACCAGGGTGGAGGTGGTGACCAGGGTGGAGGTGTTGACCAGGGTGGAGGTGTTGACCAAGGTGGAGGTGTTGACCAGGGTGGAGGTGTTGACCAGGGTGTAGGTGTTGACCAGGGTGGAGGTGTTGACCAGGGTGGAGGTGTTGACCAGGGTGGAGGTGTTGACCAGGGTGTAGGTGTTGACCAGGGTGTAGGTGTTGACCAGGGTGGAGGTGTTGACCAGGGTGTAGGTGTTGACCAGGGTGGAGGTATTGACCAGGGTGTAGGTGTTGACCAGGGTGGAGGTGTTGACCAGGGTGGAGGTGTTGACCAGGGTGGAAGTGTTGACCAGGGTGGAGGTGTTGACCAGGGTGGAGGTGTTGACCAGGGTGTAGGTGTTGACCAGGGTGTAGGTGTTGACCAGGGTGGAGGTGTTGACCAGGGTGTAGGTGTTGACCAGGGTGGAGGTGTTGACCAGGGTGTAGGTGTTGACCAGGGTGGAGGTGTTGACCAGGGTGGAGGTGTTGACCAGGGTGGAGGTGGTGACCAGGGTGGAGGTGTTGACCAGGGTGGAGGTGTTGACCAGGGTGGAGGTGTTGACCAGGGTGGAGGTGGTGACCAGGGTGGAGGTGTTGACCAGGGTGTAGGTGTTGACCAGGGTGGAGGTGTTGACCAGGGTGGAGGTGGTGACCATGGTGGAGGTGTTGACCAGGGTGGAGGTGTTGACCAGGGTGGAGGTGTTGACCAGGGTGTAGGTGTTGACCAGGGTGGAGGTGGTGACCAGGGTGGAGGTGTTGACCAGGGTGGAGGTGTTGACCAGGGTGGAGGTGTTGACCAGGGTGGAGGTGTTGACCAGGGTGGAGGTGGTGACCAGGGTGGAGGTGTTGACCAGGGTGGAGGTGTTGACCAGGGTGGAGGTGTTGACCAGGGTGGAGGTGTTGACCAGGGTGGAGGTGGTGACCAGGGTGGAGGTGTTGACCAGGGTGGAGGTGTTGACCAAGGTGGAGGTGTTGACCAGGGTGGAGGTGTTGACCAGGGTGTAGGTGTTGACCAGGGTGGAGGTGTTGACCAGGGTGTAGGTGTTGACCAGGGTGTAGGTGTTGACCAGGGTGGAGGTGTTGACCAGGGTGGAGGTGTTGACCAGGGTGTAGGTGTTGACCAGGGTGTAGGTGTTGACCAGGGTGGAGGTGTTGACCAGGGTGGAGGTGTTGACCAGGGTGGAGGTGTTGACCAGGGTGGAGGTGTTGACCAGGGTGGAGGTGTTGACCAGGGTGGAGGTGTTGAACGTGTGTGGGCGCACACTCGAACGCTGAAAAAGCCGGGTGTTCGGACACGGGCATGAAAAGAACCCAAGCTTAAAGCTTATACAACACTCTTCTGTCTTGTTAAAGCTTCAAGAACACCTTTTGTATGAGGGCGTAGACAGAGGTGTGTTTGAGTGAACCTCTTGAGTGTTTGAGTGGTGGCTTGGAGTGGATGAAGTTATGGATTCAAGCGCGAGTGTCAGCGAGGACTGGTTAACTCCCCGGAGTGAAATAGGGAGTAGCGGGTGTCATCCAGGATTATTTAGCTCATACCTGCCGGCAAGCGCTCATCCAAGTAGGCCCTGGCACCATCCCTTGACAGGGTAGTGCTCAAGGGAGAGGTAGCACGATCCATGAGACACTAATTGAATATGTCTTACAATGAACTATAAAAAGAGAAGGCTCTCGGCCTGCTGGTAACTGGAGTCCAAAGCCATCTATTCCAATACCCACTTGTGTAAATAAGAAGTAAAATAACACACCCGTCTTTGCTTGTAAACAGAGCCGGGAAATGACTAGACTCTCTTTTTTTAGCACTTCCTGGGAGCTGATTAATGACCTGTCCTGTGGAACTGACTATTGTTATGACGTATAATCTCCAAAAGTAAAAATGTGATGCTCTATGAATCACGGCTGCTCGCAAAACTGACGGGCTGTCACGTTTCCTTTGATGGGCCTCTCGGTTAGGTTAGGTTCGGTCAATTTAGGACATCATTTTTGTGACGTTGGGGCAACTCGAGAGGACAGTCTGGTCATGGATAAAGTCTATGTTGCGTGTAGCTAACTCTTCACACCGGGGTCATGTCCAGTAATGGAAAGTGACATTAAACCCATTTTTCTCCATTTGAACAGTAAATCTATAATTTGGAAACGATGATTTTTAGCCTTCCTCAACACTATTTTCCCCACCGGTGAAAGAAAAGAAAATACACATTTTTCTAGCAATAACTACAAAGGAGTTTCACATTTCTTGAGATTCTCTACGAATTTGTAAAGCTCTCGAAAAATTTAAGATTTTTTGCGACACTAAGATTGTACCTGGATGGTGTGCTGGGAGTGCTTCTACTCCCCAAGCCCTGCTCAAAAGTAAACATATGTTAGCAGCAAACGCGACCAAACTGTTACAGAGTTGTCTGTATTTGCATTACCAATCAGTGTATTTTTTTCTTATTACCGAATTTTGTGTTCCCTCTTGCTGTACCGTATTACTGAATTTTATATTCTCTCTATCTCTCTCTCTCTCTCTCTTTCTCGCTCTCACTCACTCTCTCTCTCTCTCTCTCTCTCTCTCTCTCTCTCTCTCTCTCTCTCTCTCTCTCTCTTTCTCGCTCTCACTCACTCTCTCTCTCTCTCTCTCTCTCTCTCTCTCTCTCTCTCTCTCTCTCTCTCTCTCTCTCTCTCTCTCTCTCTCTCTCTCTCTCTCTTTCTCGCTCTCACTCACTCTCTCTCTCTCTCTCTCTCTCTCTCTCTCTCTCTCTCTCTCTCTCTCTCTCTCTCTCTCTCCCTCTCTTTCTCTCTCTCTCTCTCTCTGTCTCTCTCTCTCTCTCTCTCTCTCTCTCTCTCGAGAGAGAGAGAGAGAGAGAGAGAGAGAGAGAGAGAGAGAGAGAGAAAGAGAGGACGCAGGTTCGAATCCTCGTCACGGCCCTTGTGGATTTGTTCACGAACCAATGGGTATAAAAACAAAAGAATGGAAGTAACTGCAGAAGACTGTGGGCCAATAGGCCTTCTGCACTTAATTCCATTTTTATTTATATAGATATGTACCGCCTTTACATGTCTGCATTTTTTAGAAATGTGAAAAATGTGGTAATGTATGTTTTTTGGAAATTTGTATGACTGTAGACGGTCAGACATATTGCAGATGAAGGGGAGGTTTATACACAGGGGTTGATAGACTGGATCTAACGTGGAGAATTCAATTGTAATTGGGGAATCATTTGCTTTCAGTTGTTTAAGAAAATGAACATAAGAACTAAGGTAACTGCAGAAGGCCTATTGACCCATACGAGACAGCTCCTATTTATAACTACCCAATCCCACTCATATACATGTCCAACCCACGCTTGAAACAATCGAAGGACCCCACTTCCACCGCGGTACGCGGTAATTGGTTCCACAAATCAACAACCCTGTTACCGAACCCGTATTTACCCAAGTCTTTCCCAAATCTAAACTTATCCAATTTATACCCGAAGACCGAGCTGTGTGTAAATTCCTGAAAGCCACCAGACTTAATGCTTTAAAATCCCACTTGAGACCATTGGAGCGACGTGCATATTGTTTGTGTTAGTGTTTAAACCATGAATACTCCACATTTAGCTTCTCCACAAGTCCCTTCTTCAAGGTCCAGCCACATGAGTGAGCGCTAAAGCGAGGGTATGGTGTACTGTAGGGTCGGCGTTCGATCCCCCAAAGTCCAAGTGATTAAACAACGTATTCACTCACCCGGTTATCATATCTTAGCGTCTTCTCCTTGTATTCAAGTGTTATAATGTGATATAACAGTTGATATGTGTTATATCCAGAGTTATATCCTGATAACTGCCTTCTCCTTCATTCATGATCTCCCCGACTTTGCAGCATTATTTGTTAATTATTTACTCCTTTCCTCAAGGAAAAAAAATAATTATCAGTCATATGTAAATAAATATACAATTTTTTTTGTGAAATTTCGACTCTTTCTTCCTCTTCTTGATAGTAGATGCAGTTAGCATGAAGGGTTTGTCCCCCCGATGACTGCACCGGTACTGATGGTGAGAGACGCGTTAATGTTGAGGATGATGAGAGTTCCAAACGTGTTGTGTTGTGGTGAAGAGAGAGGAGCGGCGACTACAACAGAGGCGTGTGTTAGAGGGAGACTTGCCACACTGTAGGCCGGGATGTTGTGTTTATGGCGTCAGCTGATCCACGGTGTTGCGGCCAGGCAGGTGTTTCCTGTGTGTAGCTGTTGGTGGCGCCAGGTATAGATGTGGCGCGGGTCAGGTGTGACACAATTTGTTGGTCGACTGGAGATATTTACAGTGCTTTGACTATTGGTTATTTATCTTGTAACGAGAGGTCACCTCCTCCTAATATATGCTCGACGGTAAAGGGTATTTTAAGTGCGATAAATACTTGTTTGAAGTTTACTCTGGCACTATGATGTCGGAATGTCACTATTATGCCTGAAAGCCTCTAAGGCAGAATCCCGGCTGGAGAACCAACGATATCGTGTACGGTTCGACTGTTTCAGGCACCTGACAGTGGATGCAGAGTTCGTTGATGTCTGTTCTGTACTTAGAGCTGTGTGCTGCTAGTGTGGTGTGTCCCAGCCCTAATCTGGTCATCGCTATATCAATTTCTCTGCTTTTATATCTGACATGTTTCCAAGTTTCTCATTTCTTATTAATGGACCCATAGTACAAAGATGAGCATGATGTTTTCCATTTCATTACAACATCTTAGGTGATGGTATCTTTGAAGGCTCCTTTACGTGAACATGAGGTATTAGATGATGAGTAATGTGAGGCGTGTTGTGCATCGCTTTGGCTAGTTGATCTACAAGTTATGGAGTACACCACAATGCGCTGGAACCCATTGGATAGAGGTGTCATAGTACTACAGATTGTATATATCCAAACTGTTAATGTTGTGATTATTTGGAGAGCTTGGTATAAGGCATATAATTCAGCTGTGAAAATAGATAATGGTTTAGTAACCGCCATCCCTGCTGGAGATGGTATTGTGGGATTCCATACAGCGCTAGTGACCGAGCAGACGTTGTTCATGATGATGCTAGATCCATCTGTATAAATCGCTGTGGTATTTGGGTAGCAATATTTCATTGTTGAGGTAAAGACTGAGGTTATGGTTTGGTGCAGACTTTGGAATGTTGTCTTCGAGTTCTGTTGATGTATTAAGAGTTGTTTAAAGCCAAGGTGGAATTGGGGGACAGTAAGTTGGGTTTCAGAGTTCTGGAGTAAAGTGAGGTCTATATTGAGGTTACTGGTAGCCCGTGTGAGGACAGGCTGTGAGTGATTGGTGAGGAAGCGGGGTGTTACGGCCAGCAGGGGCCAGTAACCGGGTTCATTATGTTAACGTGTCTTATAACCTCTTCTGTCATCCTATCCCGAGTCAATGGTAAGTCCTCAAGAACTGGCGGTGGCAAGTAATAGTGCAAAGAATAAAGGGGGATAAACAACACGCAATTGTGCCTTCACTAATATATTATCTATAGAAGTGTAACTATACATATGTACACTGTGGCGCTTTCACTCAGGTCACTCACTAGATCTGCAGTGTTCCTCAAGTCCCGGTGAGTCCACTATCTTTAAATACAACTCGTCCACGCTCAATGGTAATCACCGGCGAGTTCACCTTCCTCAACATGGGCCAGTCCACACACCATATCGTCCCAATGTCCCAGTACTCCACATCCGCTCTCAAGAAACACACTGGCAGAGGACTTCAACAACACGATGACGGGTCACAAAAAATCACATCCAGGGGTCTCTAGCACCCTGGCAGGTGTCTCTAGCACCCTGGCAGGTGTCTCTAGCACCCTGGCAGGTGTCTCTAGCACCCTGGCAGGTGTCTCTAGCACCCTGGCAGGTGTCTCTAGCACCCTGGCTGGTGTCTCTAGCACCCTGGCAGGTGTCTCTAGCACCCTGGCAGGTGTCTCTAGCACCCTGGCAGGTGTCTCTAGCACCCTGGCAGGTGTCTCTAGCACCCTGGCAGGTGTCTCTAGCACCCTGGCAGGTGTCTCTAGCACCCTGGCAGGTGTCTCTAGCACCCTGGCAGGTGTCTCTAGCACCCTGGCAGGTGTCTCTAGCACCCTGGCAGGTGTCTCTAGCACCCTGGCAGGTGTCTCTAGCACCCTGGCAGGTGTCTCTAGCACCCTGGAAGGTGTCTCTAGCACCCTGGCAGGTGTCTCTAGCACCCTGGCAGGTGTCTCTAGCACCCTGGCAGGTGTCTCTAGCACCCTGGCAGGTGTCTCTAGCACCCTGGCAGGTGTCTCTAGCACCCTGGCAGGTGTCTCTAGCACCCTGGCAGGTGTCTCTAGCACCCTGGCAGGTGTCTCTAGCACCCTGGCAGGGGTCTCTACCACCCTGGCTGGTGTCTGTAGCAACACACTAGCAGCACTTCTCAGCAGACGGCCAGTACGGTCGTCTAGTAACTCTAGGCCAAATCCCGGGTACGTCGGCCCACACAACACTGCCTAAGTACAACAGCCAACACACTGCTGTTGTACCGCTTACTACCGACGGCGGCTATTTTGTCCTCTCACACGAAACAAGTCACGAGTCCCGGACTGTCCAAGGTGAGCTGATTTCCACAGCTCAATCGCCTCATCACGTCACCTCTGTGGATATAAAAGTCATTAGCCAGATAGACAATACTGGGTGAATTTAGGATAACACCCTTCCACGAGGGGAACTGAAATTGTAATTGCATCCACAACCTAGATGACGTTGGTATCGTTACGCCACCCACCAGAGGTCATCATCATCGACCTCACCTCCTAACTCAGGAATGAAACAGGAGCCTTTCACCGACGCTACACCACAGCCAACAGATGGCGTTGTTTGCGTCTCACCTAATACCTGGGAGTCGGAGTGCAGGTCCATAGATGGCGGGGAAGTCTCCACTCCACACACTAGCAACGGTGTTGATGCCGTAAGACAGGGGTTATGTGGGTTAACTGTTCGGTTAATTTTTTATCTGTATGGGTGTGTCGGGTGAGCTGTGGTACAGAGTGACAGATAGTACTGATCCGCAGTTCTGCGGCCAGGCAGTTGTTATCAGTGTTGACACACATTATGTCTCGTCTGGTGGCTAAGCTTGTCAGGCCCGTTTCTCCGTGAAGGCCGATGATAAGAGTTGAACGCATTGCGCCAAATATAAGTCGCATGTCATTGTTTTGTATGACCTCAAGGCTCTGTAGGTTAGTTCGACTCTTCCAGCACCAAATTCACAGAATCATATGAGGCGCGTTTGTACAATATGTTGACCACCGGACCAACCTAACTCAATATTAATATTCAATAAATGATTGACAAATAACACAATATTACGTGTCCTGTCAATATCCTGCTCACTGGCGATGTTCTGATAGATGGCTTCTCTCTGTGGGTGAAACACCAGAATATGGCTAAGGCTAAGTATGGCTAAGGTTCTTGAAGCTTGTCGAGAACGTGTGATTAAACTGGGATCGTTTTCTAAAAAGTTCTCTTGAGGGCCAATGGAGGAGAAAAATGCTAGAAAACATTCTTAAGAGACCTTGGTTTAGGTGACCAATAACTGTGTATGGACACCAAGAATATAACTGGGCGTGCTACTTAGGGCACGCGTGCCATAGGTTCCCAACCCCAGCAGCAGGCCAACTACTGTCATTTCGCAGGTTGCAATCCACAACAGTTGCATAAATCCTGGGTTACCTATTTACCATTAAATGAGGTATTAGGAAGTATGTCCAAACGTACCCGTGGTATCGAACCAGGGACTTTTCGGTTGTGAACCGACTATACAAACCACTGTGCTACAGGATCCTCTAATTGCCCATGAAAATATAATTACACCTTAAAATTTGAAAAAATAATTAGCAAGTGACGGTTAACGAAACCAAGAAGCAAGTAATTACTTAAACATTTAATAATTATTTGACTACTGAATACATTGATTATAATTATAACAATATTATACATAATACAATAATAATACGAATAATTTAAATAATGAAATCGTTATGTTGTTGAACATTATTGATCATTAATATCAACGAATACATTATACAGCATAGAGTATACTGTATACTCAGAATACACTGCATACTGTGGCAGCTTACGGGGCCACATTCTGACCCATTCTCTGGACTTGCCACTCCGTAAAAAAAAAACCTATTAACCTCACCAGAAACGTGTAAACCCAACCAACCCACATAACCTATCGAGTCCGAATCATAGAAAACGTAAAATGTTCGTGAGCCGTTGCTTAATAGGCTATATTTGTAACGAATAATTTACGAATACGTAAACATAAAACGCCACCTATTAGTAGCGAGAGAGAACGGGATAGTTATCAATGATGGCCAAGCCCGCCTCAGAGGCTTATACACCTGTTAATTACCAGGTTCGTTTCCGCTTCGTCAGGGGGACAAGATAGTCGGGTTAACGTCAACAAAACTGCGTTTCATTAACTTTCGCTGTAATGACATCAAGAGTTTGTAACTAATTTAAACTGCTAATTCAATTGTGAATATTAACACCTCCTGAAGCTAGAGCAGGAATTATTGTGATGGGATAGGTGCAGATGTCACTAAGCGTAGTGCAGCTGACTGTTGTGTGGATGTCACTAAGCGTAGTGCAGCTGACTATTGTGTGGATGTCACTAAGCGTAGTGCAGCTGACTATTGTGTGGATGTCACTAAGCGTAATGCAGCTGACTGTTGGGGCCTCGTAGGGGGCCTGGAGCCGGGCCTGGGGCAGGGGCCTCGTAGCCTGGTGGATAGCGCGCAGGACTCGTAATTCTGTGGCGCGGGTTCGATTCCCACACGAGGCAGAAACAAATGGGCAAGGTTTCTTTCACCCTGAATGCCCCTGTTACCTAGCGGTAAATAGGTACCTGGGAGTTAGTCAGCTGTCACGGGCTGCTTCCTGGGGGTGGTGGCCTGGTCGAGGACCGGGCCGCGGGGACACTAAAGCCCCGAAATCATCTCAAGATAACCTCAAGATAACCTCAAGAAGCGTAGTGCAGCTGACTATTGTGTGGATGTCACTAAGCGTAGTGCAGCTGACTATTGTGGATGTCACTAAGCGTAGTGCAGCTGACTATTGTGTGGATGTCACTAAGCGTAATGCAGCTGACTATTGTGTGGATGTCACTAAGCGTAGTGCAGCTGACTATTGTGTGGATGTCACTAAGCGTAGTGCAGCTGACTATTGTGTGGATGTCACTAAGCGTAATGCAGCTGACTGTTGTGTGGATGTCACTAAGCGTAGTGCAGCTGACTGTTGTGTGGATGTCACTAAGCGTAGTGCAGCTGACTGTTGTGTGGATGTCACTAAGCGTAATGCAGCTGACTGTTGTGTGGATGTCACTAAGCGTAGTGCAGCTGACTGTTGTGTGGATGTCACTAAGCGTAGTGCAGCTGACTGTTGTGTGGATGTCACTAAGCGTAGTGCAGCTGACTGTTGTGTGGATGTCACTAAGCGTAGTGCAGCTGACTGTTGTGTGGATGTCACTAAGCGTAGTGCAGCTGACTGTTGTGTGGATGTCACTAAGCGTAGTGCAGCTGACTGTTGTGTGGATGTCACTAAGCGTAATGCAGCTGACTGTTGTGTGGATGTCACTAAGCGTAGTGCAGCTGACTGTTGTGTGGATGTCACTAGAAAAGGCGGAGGGGAAGAATGTGAGGGCGTAAAGGGAGAATATAAAGAGAAGGGAAGAAACAGATACTAACCAGGGCACTACCTGGGAGCCCTCTATAGATGTAAATGGAAATGTCTCTCTGTTGGAGATTGCTGGTTATACGAGAGATGGGATAGGAAGGAGGAGGAGTTGGTAGAGATGGAGATGTTAGGGAGAGAGAACGGAAGAGAGAAAGGGAAAGAGAACTTGATGGATGGAGAGAGAGAGAATGGGGGGGGGGGAGCAGAGAGAAAGGAAGGTGAGAGAAACGGAAAGAATGAACATGTCAGAAAGATAGACAATGACAGAAAAACAGACTCGGGCATCACCGTCTGTCGCATCTGTTGTGTGTGTGAGTGTGTACTCACCTATTTGTGCTGGCGGGGGTTGAGCTCTGGCTCTTTGGTCCCGCCTCTCAACCGTCAATCAACTTGTGAACAGATTCCTGAGCCTACTGGGCTCTATCATATCTTCATTTGAAACTGTGTATGGAGTCAGCCTTCACCACATCACTGCCTAATACATTCCACCTGTTAACTACTCTGACACTGAAAAAGTTCTTTCTAATGTCCCTGTGGTTCATTCGGGTACTCAGTCTCCACCTGTGTCTCCTTGGTCGCGTACCACCCGTGTTATACCGTTTATCCTTATAAACACAGTCAATTCATCTGAGAATTCTGTAGGTAGTGATCATGTCTCCTCTTACTCCTCTGTCTTCCAGTGTCGTAAGGTGCATTTCCCGCAGCTTGTCCTCGTAACTCATGCCTCTTAGTTCTGGGACTAGCCTAGTGGTATGCATCTGAACGTTTTCCAGCTTCGTCTTCTGCTTAACAAGGTACGGGCTCCATGCTGGGGCCGGATACTCCAGGATTGGTCTTACATATGTGGTATACAAGGTTCTGAGTGATTCCTTACACAGGTTCCTGAATGCTGTTCTGATGTTAGCCAGCCTCGCATACGCCGCAGATGTAATTCTTTTTATGTGGGCTCATATCCTAGAATCCTAGATCTTTCTCTCTGTCCGTTTCATGAAGTAATTCATCTCCTATTCTGTATCCGTGTCTGGCCTACTTTTTCCACCGCCTATTTGCATTACCTTACATTTACTCGGGTTGAACTTTAGTAGCTATTTGTGTGTACTCACCTATTTGTGCCTGCAGGATCGAGCATTGACTTTTGGATCCCGCCTTTCGAGCCATCGGTTGTTTACAGCAATGACTCCTGTCCCATTTCCCTATCATACCAAGTTTTAAAATGTGAATAGAATTTGCTTCAACAACCTGTTCCTGAAGTGGAGCAGGTTGTTTTTTTCACCCTTTTTCCACTACTCTCACGCTAAAAAAAAAACTTCCTAACTTCTCTGTGACTCATCTGAGTTTCCAGCGTCCACCCATGTCCCCTCGTTCTGGTACTATTCCGTGTGAACATTTCGTCTATTTCCACCCTGTCAATCCCCCTAAGTATTTTATACGTTCCTATCATATCCCCCCTCTCCCTTCTTTTTTCTAGTGTCGTAAGGCTCAGTTCCTTCAGGCGGACTTTTTACCCTATCTCTCGTTACGTTGGGAGGAGTCTTGTTGCAAACTTTTGAACCTTTTTCAGTTTACTTATGTGTTTCTTCAGGTGGGGACTCCATGATGGTGCGGCATATTCCCAGACTGGCCTCACGTAGGCAATGTAAAGCGCCCTAAATGCCTCGTTACTTAGGTCTTTAAATGATGTTCCAACTTTTGCCAGTGCCAGTACGCTGCTGTCGATATCCTATTTATATGTGCCTCAGGAGTTAGATTATGTGTTACGTCCACTCCCAGGTCTCTTTCTTGAGTCGTCACAGGTAGACAGTTCCCCTTCATTGTGTACTGTCCCTTTGGTCTCCTGTCACCTAATCCCATTTCTATAACTTACCATTTGCTCGTGTTGAACTCCATTAGTCATTTCTCTGACCATCTCTGCAACCTGTTTAAGTCTTCTTGGAGGATTCTGCAATCCTCATCTGTCACAAATCTTCTCATCAACTTTGCGTCATCCGCGAACATCGACATGTGGGATTCTACTCCTGTAAACATGTCAATAACGTATATTTGAAATAGAATGGGTCCCAGCACCGATCCTTGAAGGGCTCCACTCGTTACTGTTCGCAAGTCGGACTTCTCGCCCCTTACCGTAACTCTTTGGCTCCTTCCTGTTAGGTAGTGCCTTACCCTTGCTAGGGCCTTTCCGCTTACTCCTGCATGCCTCTCACGTTTAAATAGCAGTCTCATGTGTGGTACTGTATCAAAGGCTTTTTTGGCAGTCCAAAAGGCTGCCAAAAGGCTGTGTGTGTGTGCGTGTGTGTCTGTGTATTCACCTAGTTGTGCTTGCGGGGGGCTGAGCTCTACTATTTCGGCCCGCCTCTCAACTGTTAATTAACTGTTACTTACTACTAACTATTTTTTTTTCACACACACACACATACACCCGGGAAACAGCCCGTAACAGCTGTCTAACTCCCAGGTACCTATTTACTGCTAGGTAACAGAGGCATCAGGGTGAAGGAAACTCTGTCCATTTGTTCTTCCGACGGCCCCTGGATCGAATCCCGGTCCCTAGGTTCACGAATTTAGAGCGCTGTCGACTCAGCTACCAGCCCCCCCCCCCCCTGTGTGTGTGTGTGTGTGTGTGTGTGTATTCACCTAATTGTACTCACCTAATTGAACTTGCGGGGGTTGAGCTCTGGCTCTTTTATCCCGCCTCTCAACCGCCAATCAACAGGTGTACAGGTTCCTGAGCCTATTGGGCTCTATCATATCTACACTTGAAACTGTGTATGGAGTTAGCCTCCACCACATCACTTCCTAATTCATTCCATTTGTCAACCACTCTGACACTAAAAAAGTTCTTTCTAATATCTCTGTGGCTCATTTGGGCACTCAGTTTCCACCTGTGTCCCCTAGTGGGTGTGCCCCTTGTGTTAAATAGCCTTTCTCTATCTACCTTATCAATTCCCTTGAGAATCTTGAATGTGGTGATCATGATCATGATCATGTGTGTGTGTGTGCTCACCTAATTGTACTCACCTAATTGTGCTTGCGGGGGTTGAGCTCTGGCTCTTTGGTCCCGCCTCTCAACCGTCAATCAACTGGTGTACAGATTCCTGAGCCTACTGGGCTCTATCATATCTACATTTGAAACTGTGTATGGAGTCAGCCTCCACCACATCGCTTCCTAATGCATTCCATTTACTAACTACTCTGACACTGAAAAAGATCTTTCTAATGTCTTGTCGGAAAATCCGACACCATTTAATATCATACAGACAGATAATATTTGCTGCTGTATTACCAACAAGTTACCCATAGAAAACGTAACTTGTAGTGGAATTACCGTCTAAAGAAAACGGGATATCATCACCACATACTATTATAATTCACCAGCTATTCTGCTGGGAATTGTTCTTAAATACATTAGTCTTTGGACTTTACCATCATAAAAACATCTTATATAAATTAACTTAATTATCAATATTAAAGTAGAGTAAATGTGACCCTTCTATCACTTTCTGAAATCTGGACAAAGTAGGCCAGGCGTGAGGGAGGAAGGAGGCAGCCATTGTTGTGTCACCTCCGAGACGTGTGGAGCAAATTCGGCTCCTATCATTCTGGACAATGTCGGCCAGTAACGTCAATAGTATGGAGTGTTAAACAGCCATTGTATATACGAGACCAGAGGCTCACACGGGAGCAAATTCAGCTCCTGTTAAATTTACATGGACGTAGTGTTATGGAAGCCAAAGGTGTACCATTGTCAACACGCTGTCTACAAATTCAAGTTAAGTCTATCCGAAACCCGTTTATCATTCATTTATGGCCATTAATGTCAGGATATAGGGTGACCCGGTTAGATCGCGAAATAGCCTCAAACTAAAGGTAATTAAGCCAGGTCTTCAATGTTCCATGTACTGTATAGTGTTTTCTCTGATATAGCTTGTCATATATAGGATTCTGGCTTCACAGCTAGCGCACTTTTGACAGGTCAAGACGAGGATGGAAGACTTTGTGCACCAGTTACTGGGTGAGGAAGCTACCTCAAAGAGGATAATTTGGTGTCTACACCCTAGTTATACCTGGTGGACTAACCTGCTGTACTATAAGATAAGGAACCTCTTCAATGTGTAGTTAATTCTGTAGTTTGATTGGCTGCATATATATAAACTAATAAACACCCCCTAATGTGTAGAGGATCGATTTGTGAGATTATGAGATTGCAGAAATACAGTCCACTTAACATTATACAAATTGCTATCGAAGTATATAAATTAACGTAAATATAAATTCATATAAATTAAATAAATATAAATCTCACAGGTCGGTTCCCACATTATTTGGTCATCTTCGAACCGGATGACGGATTATTTGATCCTTTGAACCCACATTTGGTCATCTTAGTACCGGATGAACCAGTTAACCAGTGGATTCATTAAATATACTAGTGCAGTGTTATTTAAACAAAGCCAGTCAAGACGGCAGCGTAGCCTCGAGGGAGCTCAGGAGCCTCCCTCAGCCCAGTTCAGCTTCGTCAGCGGTTTCATGCACACCCACAGATATTTGGTGGCGTGTTATTTCGTGAAATGACAGCGCTAATATTGAAGCCAGCCTAATTAGTGACTGTGTCTTCACGAGATTGTTCACGGATTTCGTGGTGTTACATTTCGCGAGAGATTATCTACGAATTTTGTGGAGTTTATTTCGCGAGGTCACTAATAATATTTAATACTTCTAGATAATATTAGAAGTTTCATAGAGGCTAATTAAGAGGCTATTATCAATAATTGTGTATATTATTTCTCCAAAATAGAGAATTATTTAATATATACTGCACTAGTGTTCACAGTATAATATTTACTAATTGCCAACCCACAACAGGGTAGGATATTAACATTGACTAGTTGAACTATTATCGTTCATCCTAGTCCCATTATTACCATAGTCAGTTGTACTATATTGAATAACCTAACACCATTAATGAATGGTGCAGACCCTATTTTGGGTGTAATTTTTATCAACTCGAGTTGAGTTGTATATATAATAATTTACTTATGATCATTACACCTTTGAGTGATTAATTAGTGTCTCTTCCATCCTAGGGTGATATAGAAGAGCTAACCTAAAGGTACTTCCATGACACTGGTTTATCACTCAAATCATTAGTGTGGATGATTGTATATATATAATGTGTATTAATTTTAAGTGCTAACCTCTAGTAGAGGTAGGATTACAGCCTAGCGAGTGCAGAATTTACCCTAGGCTACCATCAGTGCTTGTTCAGTATTATGAGCAGCCCAAGTACAAGCCCCACAAGGCTTCACCAACTAGCCAGTATGGATAATGCAGGGAGAATGAAAAGAACCCTTGCAGGTCTTAAAGGCCACTTAACAAGACAGATCAAGAAATGTGAAGATTTGTCACAACAATCAACAGTTGATTATGCTGACCTGGAAAGCTATTATCAAGCAGCTGCAGGTAAATTTGAGCAAATCAAATGCCAAATAGCTCTCCTTGTGGGGACAGATTACTACCATCAATTCATTGGTAGCCCTACTAAATATCAGGGTATAACCATGTTAAACTCTGCAGGAGGTAAATTACTCTCAGGCCCAGTATCAAGCCTGAGGAGACCTATGCCTGCAGATAAACAATACCAGTAGAAATCTAAATTTGTCAGCTGATTATATTTCTCCAGTAGCATTATACTAAGGAGATTACAGCTGACTATAGTAACAGAGGTTGATGTTAGTATCATCATTTGAAGCTGAAGATGAGTTCATGAGGCCTCAGTGGCAAATCAGTGAACAGTAGCCTAAAACAGCTACAAGTCACTGCGACCAATGTCACTGATCCCACTGCAGTCTCAGAACCATACTTTACTTTAATGATGAGCTATTCAATCTTCTGAATCAATTAACTAAATTAAACCCCAGTAAATCTGATGACTGATTTGATACATTTATTATTTAATCAAGATGTATTCCATGGGCCTCAGTGTTTATATATCAGTGACCAGTTACCTGAAGAAACTTCAAGTTATATCTAATGTCACTGATCTCACTGCAGTCCCTGAATCATACTTGACTGTAGTACTTGATCACATCCAGTCTTCTGGGTTAAATAATATGTAATAAGGCTTGAATATTAGCCTTTCAAGAGTTGACAGGGAAATGAAATCGCATTAGACTTCTAACCCCTGCAACTCTAGTACGGGACATCCGTCCTGTACGAACAGACGCACAAATGTGTGATTACTAACTACTAACATCAAATTAATCTAATAATTCGAAGGAGGAGTATCGGTGTTCGTCTGTTCTAAATAGGACTTCGACCCGTGAGCAGCCCCCTGGGGAATTATGTCGGAAAATCCGACACCATTTAATATCATACAGACAGATAATATTTGCTGCTGTATTACCAACAAGTTACCCATAGAAAACGTAACTTGTAGTGGAATTACCGTCTAAAGAAAACGGGATATCATCACCACATACTATTATAATTCACCAGCTATTCTGCTGGGAATTGTTCTTAAATACATTAGTCTTTGGACTTTACCATCATAAAAACATCTTATATAAATTAACTTAATTATCAATATTAAAGTAGAGTAAATGTGACCCTTCTATCACTTTCTGAAATCTGGACAAAGTAGGCCAGGCGTGAGGGAGGAAGGAGGCAGCCATTGTTGTGTCACCTCCGAGACGTGTGGAGCAAATTCGGCTCCTATCATTCTGGACAATGTCGGCCAGTAACGTCAATAGTATGGAGTGTTAAACAGCCATTGTATATACGAGACCAGAGGCTCACACGGGAGCAAATTCAGCTCCTGTTAAATTTACTTGGACGTAGTGTTATGGAAGCCAAAGGTGTACCATTGTCAACACGCTGTCTACAAATTCAAGTTAAGTCTATCCGAAACCCGTTTATCATTCATTTATGGCCATTAATGTCAGGATATAGGGTGGCCCGGTTAGATCGCGAAATAGCCTCAAACTAAAGGTAATTAAGCCAGGTCTTCAATGTTCCATGTACTGTATAGTGTTTTCTCTGATATAGCTTGTCATATATAGGATTCTGGCTTCACAGCTAGCGCACTTTTGACAGGTCAAGACGAGGATGGAAGACTTTGTGCACCAGTTACTGGGTGAGGAAGCTACCTCAAAGAGGATAATTTGGTGTCTACACCCTAGTTATACCTGGTGGACTAACCTGCTGTACTATAAGATAAGGAACCTCTTCAATGTGTAGTTAATTCTGTAGTTTGATTGGCTGCATATATATAAACTAATAAACACCCCCTAATGTGTAGAGGATCGATTTGTGAGATTATGAGATTGCAGAAATACAGTCCACTTAACATTATACAAATTGCTATCGAAGTATATAAATTAACGTAAATATAAATTCATATAAATTAAATAAATATAAATCTCACAGGTCGGTTCCCACATGTCTCTGTGGCTCATTTGGGTACTCAGCTTCCACCTGTGTCCTCTTGTTCGCGTCCCTCCAGTGTTGAATTGTTCATCCTTGTTTACCCGGTCGATTCCCCTGAGGATTTTGTAGGTTGTGATCATGTCCCCCCTTACTCTTCTGTCTTCCAGTGTCGTAAGGTGCATTTCCCGCAGCCTTTCCTCATAACTCATGCCTCTTAATTCTGGGACTAGTCTAGTAGCATACCTTTGGATTTTTTCCAGCTTCGTCTTGTGCTTGACAAGTTCCGGGCTCCATGCTGGGGCCGCATACTCTAGGATTGGTCTTACATGTGGTGTACAAGATTCTGAATGATTCCTTACACAGGTTCCTGAACGCCGTTCTGATGTTAGCCAGCCTCGCATATGCCGCAGACGTTATTCTCTTTATGTGGACTTCAGGAGACAGGTTTGGTGTGATATCAACTCCTAGATCTTTCTCTGTCTGTTTCATTAAGTACTTCATCTCCTATTATGTATCCTGTGTCTGGCCTCCTGTTTCCACTGCCTAGTTTCATTACTTTGCATTTACTCGGGTTGAACTTCAACAGCCATTTGTTGGACCATTCACTCAGTCTATCTAGGTCATCTTGTAGCCTCCTACTATCATCCTCTGTTTCAATCCTCCATGTGTGTGTGTGTACTCACCTAGTTGTGCTTGCGGGGGTTGAGCTCTGGCTCTTTGGTCTGCCTCTCAACCGTCAATCAACAGGTGTACAGGTTCCTGAGCCTATTGGGCTCTATCATATCTACACTTGAAACTGTGTATGGAGTCAGCCTCCACCACATTGCTTCCTAATGCATTCCATTTGTCAACCACTCTGACACTAAAAAAGTTCTTTCTAATATCTGTGTGTGTGTGTGTGTGTGTGTGCTCTCCTATTTATGCCTGCAGGATCGAGCATTGACTCTTGGATCCCGCTTTTCGAGCCATTGGTTGTTTACAGCAATGATTCGCGTCCTATTTCCCTATCATACCTAGTTATAAAATTACCAATACAATTTGCTTCCACAACCTGCTCATTAAGTGCATGTCCCCTCGTTCTGTTACTATTCCGTGTGAACATTTCGTCTATATACTTTGTCAATCCCCCTAAGTATTGTATACGTTCCTATCATATCCCCCCTCTCCCTTCATTTTTCTAGTGTCGTAAGCCTCAGTTCCTTCAGGCGCTCTTCATACCCCATTCTTTATAACGCGGGGACGAATCTTGTTGCAAACTTCTGAACCTTTTCCAGTCTCCTCATGTGTTTCGTCAGGTGGTGTATATGTGTGTGTGTTTGGCTATGGATTACCCACAAATTCACCATAGGTGGTACTCCATATATATATATATATATATATATATATATATATATATATATATATATATATATATATATATATATATATATATATATATATGTCGTACCTAGTAGCCAGAACTCACTTCTCAGCCTACTATGCAAGGCCCGATTTGCCTAATAAGCCAAGTTTTCATGAATTAATGTTTTTTCGTCTACCTAACCTACCTAACCTAACCTAGCTTTTTTGGCTACCTAACCTAACCTTACCTATATATATAGGTTAGGTTAGGTTAGGTAGGGTTGGTTAGGTTCGGTCATATATCTACGTTAATTTTAACTCCAATAAAAAAAAATTGACCTCATACATAGTGAAAAGGGTAGCTTTATCATTTCATAAGAAAAAAATTATAGTAAATATATTAATTCAGGAAAACTTGGCTTATTAGGCAAATCGGGCCTTGAATAGTAGGCTGAGAAGTGAGTTCTGGCTACTAGGTACGACATATATATATATATATATATATATATATATATATATATATATATATATATATATATATATATATATATATATATATATATATATATATTCGTACACATATATCGTGATGGAAATTGAAATACGTTATTGCATCACCCTGGGAGTCCCAACAACGCACTGCTGACTACAGATAACGGACTGACTGTTAGGCGGAATATAACGACCGTTGCCAGAGCACAAGACTTGAGTGCAGGAACTTTGTGCGTACAATATGTGTAGGTGTTGATGCAGGTTTAACGAAACAAACATATATACTTTTTATGGAGGAATGGTGTGAATTGCACTCCCATCTCTTTTACGAGGAAGAGGGTGAAAGACCGTGAATATTGGTATACGATATGCTGGTGTGGGTATGGGTAGGCGATATGCTGCTGTGGGGTATGAGTATACGATATGCGGGTGTGGGTATGAGTATACAATATGCTAGTGTGGGTATGAGTACGCAATATGCTGGTGTGGGTATGAGTACACAATATGCTGGTGTGGGTCTGAATACACAATATGCTGGTGTGGGGTCTGAGTACACAATATGCTGGTGTGGGTCTGAGTATGAGTACGCAATATGCTGGTGTGGGTATGAGTACACAATATGCTGGAGTGGGTCTGAATACACAATATGCTGGTGTGGGGTCTGAGTACACAATATGCTGGTGTGGGTCTGAGTACACAATATGCTGGTGTGGGTATGAGTACGCAATATGCTGGTGTGGGTATGAGTACACAATATGCTGGTGTGGGTCTGAATACACAATATGCTGGTGTGGGGTCTGAGTACACAATATGCTGGTGTGGGGTCTGAGTACACAATATGCTGGTGTGGGGTCTGAGTACACAATATGCTGGTGTGGGTCTGAGTACGCAATATGCTGGTGTGGGTATGAGTACGCAATATGCTGGTGTGGGTATGAGTACACAATATGCTGGTGTGGGTCTGAGTACACAATATGCTGGTGTGGGTCTGAGTACACAATATGCTGGTGTGGGTCTGAGTACACAATATGCTGGTGTGGGTCTGAGTACGCAATATGCTGGTGTGGGTCTGAGTACACAATATGCTGGTGTGGGTATGAGTACACAATATGCTGGTGTGGGTCTGAGTACACAATATGCTGGTGTGGGTCTGAGTACACAATATGCTAGTGTGGGTCTGAGTACACAATATGCTGGTGTGGGTCTGAGTACACAATATGCTGGTGTGGGTCTGAGTACACAATATCCTGGTGTGGGTCTGAGTACACAATATGCTGGTGTGGGTCTGAGTACACAATATGCTGGTGTGGGTCTGAGTACACAATATGCTGGTGTGGGTCTGAGTACACAATATCCTGGTGTGGGTCTGAGTACACAATATGCTGGTGTGGGTCTGAGTACACAATATGCTGGTGTGGGTCTGAGTACACAATATGCTGGTGTGGGTCTGAGTACACAATATGCTGGTGTGGGTCTGAGTACACAATATGCTGGTGTGGGTCTGAGTACACAATATGCTGGTGTGGGTCTGAGTACGGAATATGCTGGTGTGGGTCTGAGTACACAATATGCTGGTGTGGGTATGAGTACACAGTATCCTGGTGTGGGTCTGAGTACGCAATATGCTGGTGTGGGTCTGAGTACACAATATGCTGGTGTGGGTCTGAGTACACAATATGCTGGTGTGGGTATGAGTACACAATATCCTGTTGTGGGTCTGAGTACGCAATATGCTGGTGTGGGTATGAGTACACAATATGCTGGTGTGGGTCTGAGTACGCAATATGCTGTGTGGGTCTGAGTACACAATATCCTGGTGTGGGTCTGAGTACGCAATATGCTGGTGTGGGTATGAGTACACAATATGCTGGTGTGGGTCTGAGTACACAATATGCTGGTGTGGGTCTGAGTACACAATATGCTAGTGTGGGTCTGAGTACACAATATGCTGGTGTGGGTCTGAGTACACAATATGCTGGTGTGGGTCTGAGTACACAATATGCTGGTGTGGGTCTGAGTACACAATATGCTGGTGTGGGTATGAGTACACAATATGCTGGTGTGGGTCTGAATACACAATATGCTGGTGTGGGGTCTGAGTACACAATATGCTGGTGTGGGGTCTGAGTACACAATATGCTGGTGTGGGGTCTGAGTACACAATATGCTGGTGTGGGTCTGAGTACGCAATATGCTGGTGTAGGTATGAGTACACAATATGCTGGTGTGGGTCTGAATACACAATATGCTGGTGTGGGGTCTGAGTACACAATATGCTGGTGTGGGTCTGAGTACACAATATGCTGGTGTGGGTATGAGTACGCAATATGCTGGTGTGGGTATGAGTACACAATATGCTGGTGTGGGTCTGAGTACACAATATGCTGGTGTGGGTCTGAGTACACAATATGCTGGTGTGGGTCTGAGTATACAATATGCTGGTGTGGGTCTGAGTACACAATATGCTGGTGTGGGTCTGAGTACACAATATGCTGGTGTGGGTCTGAGTACGCAATATGCTGGTGTGGGTCTGAGTACACAATATGCTGGTGTGGGTATGAGTACACAGTATCCTGGTGTGGGTCTGAGTACGCAATATGCTGGTGTGGGTCTGAGTACACAATATGCTGGTGTGGGTCTGAGTACACAATATGCTGGTGTGGGTCTGAGTACACAATATGCTGGTGTGGGTATGAGTACACAATATGCTGGTGTGGGTATGAGTACACAATATGCTGGTGTGGGTCTGAGTACACAATATGCTGGTGTGGGTCTGAGTACACAATATGCTGGTGTGGGTATGAGTACACAATATGCTGGTGTGGGTATGAGTACACAATATGCTGGTGTGGGTCTGAGTTCGCAATATGCTGGTGTGGGTCTGAGTACACAATATGCTGGTGTGGGTCTGAGTACACAATATGCTGGTGTGGGTATGAGTACACAATATGCTGGTGTGGGTCTGAGTACGCAATATGCCGGTGTGGGTCTGAGTACACAATATCCTGGTGTGGGTCTGAGTACACAATATGCTAGTGTGGGTCTGAGTACACAATATGCTGGTGTGGGTCTGAGTACACAATATGCTGGTGTGGGTCTGAGTACACAATATCCTGGTGTGGGTCTGAGTACACAATATGCTAGTGTGGGTCTGAGTACACAATATGCTGGTGTGGGTATGAGTGTCCGATATGTCGATTCAGATATGAGTGTACGATTTGCCGATATTCTAATTGCTCTGTGTGCAAATTAGCTCATCCCACTCTGATATACATCTGCCTTTGAGCAGAACACTTATGCACAACTGGCTGGGTCCAGTTCATATTCCTGTACACCAACCTGTAGGCAAAACACACTCTTGTACACCTGCTCGTAGTCAGCCCACATATTTTTGCCACATATTTGTCACGTATCTATCGGCTGTGGGTGATAGACATGTATACCTGACTATGAGTGACAAAGGACACCACACTACTCTGTATTTAAAGACCTCTCTCTAACCTGTAAACTCTCCGGAACACGGTTTCCAATTAACAAAATTGGGGTTACAAATGTGAGTAAAAAATATTCAGATTTTTTACATACTTAAAAAGCAATTTTCCAATATCATTATTTGAATGGAAACTATTTTCGAGTATTTTATTTTGTGGTTTTAAATAGTTTTAATTCATTTACAACATTCTTAATCACCTGTGTAGGTCAAACATATTTTTGCAAAAAGTTGCAATTTAGGTAAAAAGCATTTGAGTTAATTAGCAAAATGTTTGGCAAATTTCAGATTAAGTTAAAAAATATAACAATTCCTAAAAAAATATATTTGTAACTAATAAATAAAATAATCACTGAATAAATTGAAGAACTTTTTCATGATATTTACAGTTGTAAAAATCTTCATGGACTAAATTCATATATATATATATATATATATATATATATATATATATATATATATATATATATATATATATATATATATATATATATATATATATATATATATATAGCTACTGGAAGGTAATTGTGCTTTCTGGATTCGAGGCCCACTGGTGGGTGTTGTCCAAAGATTGTTAATCTTCACTTGTGGTTTATGCAAGTATAGGCATATATATATATATATATATATATATATATATATATATATATATATATATATATATATATATATATATATATATATATATATATATATATATAAAATAGATTTTCATGGCCTTTGTAACTCTATTGTAACTCTATCAGTGAGCTCTTATTTTAATATATAATTTCCTTGTTTAATTCTCTTATTGTGTGTTGTGTAATGTTCATAAAAATGCCGAACATTTATGTAATAGAGAATTTCTTCTTTTTACACAACTAATTAAAAATACCAAGTATATGGAACTTGGAGACATCATAAGAGCTTATCTCTAGAAATTATCAAGAGAGTCTACGTTATTTGTTTCGAAACTGAATGAAATTCCTGTACACTGCGAGCATTTTAACACCAGAAGTTGTATATTGTGATTGTTTGCTCTGTTTATACCATGAACATGTAACAACTTCAAGCAAGCACATCGCTCATCATGATGTTGTTGATGTCAACTTCCAGTTAGGACATCATGTGTGATGTTGTCAACTTCTGTCTTCTAGCAGAAGTCGTCGTGGTGTTAAACTTTGAGAATTTGCTGTTTACCTCACGAGACATACATCACTTTGTTTTCATCGGAGATTGATCAGGAATCGAAATACACTTCATATTTCATCTCATCCTGCATGAACAAAAATATTACTACAATTTCTATTATACTTTGCAAGGATTAATTTGTTGTTCTTGTTATCTTATCGTTTAGTTCTGCTGTCAGCCTTATCGGTAAGACTAAGAAACATACCCACAAATGAATAAACAAACACATACACACATACACCTCGTGGCTGAGTGGAGAGCGCATGGGGATCGTAGTCCTAATGGCCCGGGTTCGATTCCCGGCGGAGGCAGAAACAAATGGGCAGAGTTGCTTTCACCCAGATGCCCCTCTTACTTAGCAGTAAATAGGTACCTGGGAGTTAGGCAGCTGTTACGGACTGCTTCCTGGGTGTGTGAGTGTGTGTGTGTGAGTGAAAACAAATTAGTAGTTAGTAACAGTTGATTAATTGACAGTTGAGAGGAGGACCGAATGAGTAGAGCTCCACCGCCGCAAACACAATAAGGTGAATACACACATTCAAAAATCCACCAGTTATTTGACAGTTGAGAGGCGGGACTAAAGAGCTAAATCTCAACCCCCGCAAGCACAACTAGGTGAGTACAATATACACGCACAGTAACAATATATTAAAAGATAGAATTTTAGGAAAGACGACCAAGGTTCAACTTGCACCGAGCTGCACAAATTATATATATATACATAACTCCTCCAGCTCCTCAGATGGCGGGTAGGAACCCTGAATGCAGTGTGCACTTCCCCTCTGCATCGCCACACTGAGGCGCTGGAAAAGGAAGCTGGCAGCTCTAGGGTATCTTGTTGTTTCAATTAGCCTAGAACCCAGTTCCTTCAAAAAACTTGTGGCACTCGACCCCAGGCGCCGAGTGTCTCAGAAGCAATGGGAACAATATTTTAGTGTTGATCCAGTTCTCTGTACTTACGGGATTTGGCTGATTCCCTGGATTCCCTGTGAGTGGCAGCGCCACCTGGTTATGCAACACTGAAGTCAATGTAGGTGTTAGCCAGGGTTGATACGCACGTGTAGTCCCACACCAACTGCTTGCCACTCTTCCAGGGGTTCACTGTGATACCATCTGGGCGACCAATAAGAGCATCAGAGTTACGGGGCGTTAGGTAACGGGGCTCTCTTTCAGCTGGGCATCCAGCTGTGGTGAGGCTCCTCTTGATGATGTCGTTAACTTCACTGTGCCTCGAGTGCCATCCCCCTGTGCTTTGGCAGAGTAGGACATGTTGGGCGTACCTGTCGGCCGCCACCTCGCCGCAAATACACGTATGTTTGGTGTGGATTGGGACAGCAAGGCGGAGGGCCACAGGACAAGGACCAGTTGCCGACATTGGGGTTGCTAACAGGTAATCCTCTGCATGTGGTGCTGCTACTGCTGTGAGGCGAGCAATGTCGTGTTGTGCTGTTGCAGCACCCAGGCACTCTGCAGCAACTTGGTCTACAATCCCCCCCTTTCCTCTTAAAAATAACGTCGCTTTTGGCCGTTTGCCCGTATGGCCGAAAGTGGATGTAATTTGAAAATGAAAAAAAAAAAAAAAATTGGGATTTTTTTTCAACAACAGTAAGTTAAGGGTCCTCTGATAGGTTAGGTGGGCAGGAAATTCTCAGAAAGTTACAAAATGTTATGTACAAAGATTAATTGAAAGTTTCCACTCCTAACCTGTCCGAGTAAGTCGGGCGACTCACACAGAAAACGGGACAGAACGTCACTTTTGTGAGTCGATTTCATTTCCAACTACGACCACTTTTGGCCATAGCTCGCATACGGGCCAAAAGCGACGTTATTTTTAAGAGGACGGGTTGCTACAAAAAGGTCATTCTAGTTGGATTGCTTGTGGTCTTTTGAGGATGGTGGTTGAGGTGATGGTCCTGCACGAGAGGCCCACAAGTTGCACAGCGTGTAAAACTGGGATCGTGTACGCCTGCCAGCTTATATTAGTAGGCAAGTGGAATTTTCTTCACAAGTGTCCTCCATCGGATGCCGAGGAGGACAGGAAGGCTAGTACAGAGCACACAAATATATATATATATATATATATATATATATATATATATATATATATATATATATATATATATATATATATGACAATGTCAGACCACGGAGGAAAAATGAAACAGGAATTTCCTTAAGTACTTTCGTATATTAAATACATCTTCAGAAGGTCCAATTATTTAATATACGAAAGTACTTAAGGAAATTCCTGTTTCATTTTTCCTCCGTGGTCTGACATTGTCACATTCTTAATCACGTGTTTATTTTCGTGATATACACACACACACATATATATATATATATATATATATATATATATATATATATATATATATATATATATATATATATATATATATATATATATATATATATATATATATACATAACCTTAGAATACTACCCCACCATGAGATTCGAACCCTAGCCAGCACAGAAGCCTCTGAATATATATATATATATATATATATATATATATATATATATATATATATATATATATATATATATATATATTCAGAGGGGGGTATCACAAAGGAAGAGAGAACATCAGAATCAAGACAGAAACACAAGAAGATGGAGAAGAGTGTAAACATCTACCCCATTACACCCTCTCAGAGAACTTCCCATAGAACCTCCCACCATAACCCTTAGATCTATAAGATCAGCGTAACTCTTCTAACACCCCACCTCTCCACCTCACACCATTCCTCTCCCTCGACCCCAATTTTCCTCCCCAAGCCCCCATCCCAAAATGATCTATCCCTTTCCACCATCCAACGTACTGTAATCCCACACAGATCCCAATTTCAAATGACCACAATCTCCCCCCCCCCCCCCCCCCGCCCCACCTCACCCTCTGCTCTCGTATATACTCAGTCCTCTCCCACAAGCACTCACCACGGTCCAGGTCATCATTCATATCACTGACAATGTGTTGAATTAGGACTTAATCCTTAGTAGATCCAATAATCTGTGTCGCATTGAATTACCTTAATTATTCAAATATATACCAAAGTATTCAATAGAGATGTATTTGCTCTGTGTTTTATCAGGCTTAGTGAACACTTATTTTTAAGACATTTGACAGAGAATGTAGAAGGAAGAAAGAAAATGAAAGTGAAACTCCCTCTCTCTTCACAGGTGAGAGAGAGGGAGGGAGGGAATTTTCAGGGGAAAGCGCTAAGCCATTACGACTCTATAGCACTGGGAAGGGGTCAAACTCTGAGGACAGAAGAGTTTGATAAAAGGACCAGGGAAGTACATTGCCTCCCCCCTTTTTTTCTTGACAAGACAACCAGGAAAATACCTGTCCTCTATTTTTGCTTGGTAAGATATCCAGGGAAATATTTGACCCTCACTTTGATCTGATCAGAGGACCAGAGGATATGCTTGGCCCCCTGATTTGCTTCACAGGTGGAGCAGGAAAATACGTGGGTCCACTGTTTGAGGACAAAATGTGATGAAGGAAGTAATTAGGACCAAACTCTTTCCTGAGTCCCTCACACGACTCATGACGGCATACAAATATTTTTTTTGAGTAAGGCACTCATAGTTATTTAATTTACAATTTATTATTATAATTTTTATTGTCTGTGGGCTGAAAGAACTGTTAAATTCGACTGTATTATTGTTAATAAAATGATTATTACGTGGGTAATAAAACGTGAATTCATATAACATTAGTCAGTTATTTTTTTATCAGGCGTGTAAATAAGGAAAATTATAGAAGTGAATCAATATTTTCTCATAATTTCCTTTATCGTTATTATTAAATTATTTTTCTCACTGATAATATGATATTTTTTGATTGTCAATACACTCAAGTTTAACATACTGAAAGTGATAGACCTTGGGAAGTGATTCATAGAAAGTCAGTCAATGACCTTGTCTAGACGGAGACTGGAGCTGAGGGGAGAGAATGGGGGTGATTAGGGAGGGGAGGAGAGGGGAGAGGATAGGGGTGATTAGAGAGGGGAGGGAAGAAGAGTTATTAAATATGAGAGAATGGCGAGGATAGAGGAGAGGGAGGTATTTGTAAGCGAAAAAGTTGAAGGGTACTTGAGAATGCAAGACAGGGAGAGAGAGAGAGAGAGAGAGAGAGAGAGAGAGAGAGAGAGAGAGAGAGAGAGAGAGTAAGAGAGAGAGAGAGAGAGAGAGAGAGAGAGAGAGAGAGAGAGAGAGAGAAGAGCGCCACATGTTTGAATGAGCATTGATATAGGGGTAGGAGATTTATTATTGAATAATGAACAGCAATAAAGAGGGAACTGAAGCACAGAGAGGAAAGTAAGAGGGTGAAAGGAAAGATGATGAAGTAGAAGCTTGATGACTGAAGGAGATAATGAGAAGGTACGTAGATGTGTGTGTGTTGGAGAGGGAAGGAGACCTCTCTCATGTTTGTGAGGGGTGTACACTGCTCTGTCTAGGACCACTGCTTTGTTGTGTCTGTAGTGTACACCGGTCTGTCTAGGACCACTGCTTTGTTGTGTCTGTAGTGTACACCGGTCTGTCTAGGACCACTGCTTTGTTGTGTCTGTAGTGTACACCGGTCTGTCTAGGACCACTCCTTTGTTGTGTCTGTGGTGTACACCGGTCTGTCTAGGACCACTGCTTTGTTGTGTCTGTGGTGTACACCGGTCTGTCTAGGACCCACTCCTTTGTTGTGTCTGTGGTGTACACTGCTCTGTCTAGGACCACTGCTTTGTTGTGTCTGTGGTGTACACCGGTCTGTCTAGGACCCACTCCTTTGTTGTGTCTGTGGTGTACACCGGTCTGTCTAGGACCCACTCCTTTGTTGTGTCTGTGGTGTACACCGGTCTGTCTAGGACCACTGCTTTGTTGTGTCTGTGGTGTACACCGGTCTGTCTAGGACCACTCCTTTGTTGTGTCTGTGGTGTACACCGGTCTGTCTAGGACCACTCCTTTGTTGTGTCTGTAGTGGTCGTGTTATGTGTGTGTGTGTGTGTGTGTGTGTGTGTGTGTGCGTGCATGGGTGCGTGTGTGTTAATAACTTCAGTGTATACATATGTAAGTGTGTGAGTGAGCGCGCGCAGTCCTACATATAAGCGTGTGTGTGCTTAAATGCTCCTAAATACATACTCACCTTAACAATACCCTTGGAGTATTAATTTCCAGCAAAATAACGAAGGCAGACAATCACACGTTACTATAATTACCCAACGCATATTTTGAATAAATAAAACGCTCTTTAATTAACGTAATACCTGTTTGATTTTTTTTTTACTTAACCAATACTCCATAATTAATAACTACTTATTTTCTCCCCGATGATGAGCGGCATAGATTAGACGATAATTATTCTTTTGTCCATTTGATAGAATAAATATGTTTTAGGGCGAAAGTGTGAATGGACACTATTATATCAGAGAGAGTATATATATATATATATATATATATATATATATATATATATATATATATATATATATATATATATATATATATATATATATATATATATATATATATCGATTTAATTCATCGATCTATATACTAATAATGTGTGAGGGTCGTTGTAGGTCGTTAGTACAAAGGGATGGCTGTAATTCGATAGGAGGCAGGGTCGTCCTTATCTGTTAGTAGCATGTTCATGATAGTTCGTTAATAGGAGGGTCGTTCTAATTCGTTAGTAGCAGCTAGGGGTCGTCGTAGTATGCCAACGGACAGAAAATGATGTATTAAATGGCTCGAGCGTTACCAAACCTAACCGAGGACCCAAGCATAGATAATGTATTCTGCTGCTGTGAGCTGCTCTGAAGTATAGGACACCATATTCTGGACGTTGGAGAGTGTGACGTTAAAATGCGGTGCATTTTTCGAGAGAATAGGTTGTCCAAACACTGCTACACCATACCCTGTTCACCCTCCCACACACCTTATACACTGCATACACCTTATACACCCCACACCTTATACACCTCATATATTTACACCACATACACCCGTGTATCCTAAGAAACAAGAACGTTGGGAGATGTAACAAACCGCCTGTGAATGGAATTTCTTGATACATCAAAAGACATCCTCGCCTCGGCTGGGTAGGAGCCCCTGGCCATGGAAGATTGACTGGGCACCGATCCTTAAATGTTCACCCGTCATCATCCAACAAAAATTGTAAGCCGGCTTCTGTGGGTCGTGTTCCAGGGGGGACAAAAATAGTTGGTTATGGCTTCAGATAAGCTGTGGGAAGGTAAAGCTTTAAGCCAGTTAACAGGAATCAGAAATCGGCTTTATCTGTGCGGATCTTCCGCTCACTCATATGGGATATTCCTTACTCCCACGTGAAGAAAGAGAGCTCTTCTCTCCCACGTTCATTTGGCCAGAGATGGCCTTCATGTCATGGTAAGTACAGCACACATTCTTGAATATCCTGGGCTTCACAGCCTCTTGCTCCTCTATCCGGCCTCATTTGCATACCTACTGCACCTTTGGCAAGCAAGAATGCATCTCTGTCTCTCTCAAATTTCTTGTTTTTTTATCTCGTTATGTCTTTTTATGTGTCCATTACTCTCTGAGAGGTGGTTGAGAATTCTCACTCTCTCAGACAGGTTCCTGAGGGCCGTTGTTCTCATAGCCACCTACTGCAACAAGTCAAGTTAAAATGATTTTCCAGTCTCTCTCTCTTTCTCTCTCTCTCTCTCTCTCTCTCTCTCTCTCTCTCTCTCTCTCTCTCTCTCTCTCTCTCTCTCTCTCTCTCTCTCTCTGTCTCTCTCTCTCTACCCACCCTGGTCCCTATCAAATCACTCACGCCTCACTCCTGTTTACAGATCGCTTCACCTCTGGCGGTAATAAACCTTATTCAGGGTGTCCACTAGAGTGAGGTTAGGCTCTGCTAGAGGCATGCTCTAGTGGGGAAAAGCTCTCTTGGGGGGGGGGGAGGGGAAAGCTTGATGAGGTGGGTTGAAGGGGGAGTATTCATGGGGTAAACATTCCCCAGCGTGTGATGGGGGGATGCATATTGATGACGTAAATAAGGAATGGGGTGATTTAATCCATCAATAGTTTACTAGCATCAACGACAAAAGGAAATTTCAATTAGTTAATTGACGTTGGGGTAAATTTACATGGTGTGTCAATCTAATCAGGAAGCAGTTTGATGGAATATATAATTAGTGCAGATGAAGGTGTCATTATCATCCCTGATTCAGTATATCGTCGGTAAGGCGTAGGTCTGGCTTCTTGCAGGTCAGCGTTCGATCCCTGATGGTCCAAGTGGTTGGGCCATTGTTTCTCTCATCGGTCCTATCCTAGATCCTTGTCCTCATATCCTAGCTCCTTATCGTCATATCTCAGCTCCTTGTTCTCATATCCCATTTCCTTGTCCTCATATCCTAGCTCCTTGTTCTCATATTCCAGCTCCTTGCCCTCATATTCCAGCTCCTTGCCCTCATATTCCAGCTTCTTGTCCTCATATCACAGCGCCTTGTTCTCATATCCCAGCTCCTTGTTCTCATATCCTAGCTCCTTTTCCTCATATCCCAGCTCCTTGTTCTCATATCCGAGCTTCTTGTTCTCATATCCCAGCTCCTTGTTCTCATATCCTAGCTCCTTTTCCTCATATCCCAGCTCCTTGTTCTCATATCCGAGCTTCTTGTTCTCATATCCCAGCTCCTTGTTCTCATATCCTAGCTCCTTCTCCTCATATTCCAGCTCCTTGTTCTCATATCCTAGCTCCTTCTCCTCATATTCCAGCTCCTTGTTCTCATATCCTAGCTCCTTCTCCTCATATTCCAGCTCCTTGTTCTCATATCCTAGCTCCTTCTCCTCATATTCCAGCTCCTTGTTCTCATATCCTAGCTCCTTCTCCTCATATTCCAGCTCCTTGTTCTCATATCCTAGCTCCTTCTACTCATATTCCAGCTCCTTGTTCTCATATCCGAGCTTCTTGTTCTCATATTCCAGCTCCTTGTTCTCATATCCTAGCTCCTTCTCCTCATATTCCAGCTCCTTGTTCTCATATCCTAGCTCCTTCTCCTCATATTCCAGCTCCTTGTTCTCATATCCTAGCTCCTTCTCCTCATATTCCAGCTCCTTGTTCTCATATCCTAGCTCCTTCTCCTCATATTCCAGCTCCTTGTTCTCATATCCTAGCTCCTTCTCCTCATATTCCAGCTCCTTGTTCTCATATCCTAGCTTCTTGTCCTCATATCCCCTCACCACCACCCTCGCCATTACTCTCTAAGAAGATGCCACTGTTTCTCAATACTTACGAATTAAACGAATCTAAACACGACTATTAGTCATTAAAATAGTAAATGTTCGCGAGTAATCATCTCTTATAATAGTAAATGAATATATTTTTCTTAATTTCATTAATATTTAAGTCATTTATATTAATTAAATTAAAGAGTTTCCACTTCCGTGAGCTCTTAGGCTCTGGGCTTTGTCAACATATCTAGAAGATATATCTTCATATCTTCTAATCACAAACCAAAGTAGTGTAATTTATATGTTAAGATAATGTAATCCTGCTCTTGTTTTCAAGCTATTGGATTCCCTCGCCATATAAGAAGTATATATATATATATATATATATGCCCAACTCCTTAAGTTGTGCCTTAAGCATAGACACTGTGTCTTCCCATATTAACAGGGACTTGATGAAATTAACGTCTAAATGACCCCTCACTTGCTCTAGTGCTCTTGGGAGGTGGTGATCTTTGGTGTATTTAAATACTCCGAAATTACCATCTCTTTTAAGGGTCTGAGCGGGTGGTGGAGCGGGTTAAGGCGTACCTGTTATGCCAGTTGCTGGAAGGCTTCTGTGCTGGCTAGGGTTCGAGTCTCCTGGTGGGAAAGTGTTCTAAAGTTGTATATATATATATATATATATATATATATACTTCTCGGTTCTTATATACTTTTTCCTGGACTCTGTTCAGATCTACACTATACTTGCTGGTTTGTTGCTAAACTATTGCTTTAATGAATGCTTTCGTGTGGATATATTTAGCAGCTGCCTCGTATGGACCAATAGGAGCTGCCTCGTATGGACCAATAGGAGCTGCCTCGTCTGGACCAATAGGAGCTGCCTCGTATGGACCAATAGGAGCTGCCTCGTATGGACCAATAGGAGCTGCCTCGTCTGGACCAATAGGAGCTGCCTCGTCTGGACCAATAGGAGCTGCCTCGTATGGACCAATAGAAGCTGCCTCGTATGGACCAATAGGAGCTGCCTCGTATGGACCAATAGGAGCTGCCTCGTATGGACCAATAGGAGCTGCCTCGTCTGGACCAATAGGAGCTGCCTCGTATGGACCAATAGGTGCTGCCTCGTATGGACCAATAGGTGCTGCCTCGTATGGACCAATAGGAGCTGCCTCGTCTGGACCAATAGGAGCTGCCTCGTCTGGACCAATAGGAGCTGCCTCGTCTGGACCAATAGGAGCTGCCTCGTATGGACCAATAGGAGCTGCCTCGTATGAACCAAAAGAAGCTGCCTCGCATGGGCTAATAGGAACTGCCTCGCATGGGCTAATAAGAACTGCATCGTATCGACCAATAGGAGTTGCCTCGTATGGGCCAATAGAAGCTGCCTCGTATCAACCAATAGGAACTGGCTTGTTTGTGAAACTTGCCGGACTCTTAGTGACAGATTTAAAGAACAGAAAGAATGTTCCGTTCTGTCATGTTAGGGTCTCCAATCATCCTATAGATTGGTCATTCAAAAAGCCATTTTGTCTGCCTCTACTCTTCACAGACGTCGTCATGTCGAATCGGCTCTCACTAAACAACTTGAACCTTAATCCTGGATTATTTTATATATTAAAGAAAAAATCTTTGGAACCTGAGGATCGAGCTGAGTAAACCTAGACGCGCACCTTAACCCCCGGAACCAGGATATGCTAAATATTATTTAACCAGGGATCCGCCCGAATTCACCAGGAGTTTGGAGACACGTAGCTGGTCGCATGCGTCCTGGGGTTACCCAGGACGCGGGTTCGATACCCGTGTTAGACTCTTTCTTGTATCCGAAGATAGGTAAATGCTTTAGAGTCTTATTAACATACGTGATCTGTCTTCTCTATTTTCTTTCTCTTCTTTTGGTATCTTCTTTGTTTCTGTTTTGCCTCTTTCTTTTAAGGCCTTTTGCAGTTTTCTTTATTCGTATTAACTTTGCTTTGTAGCTTCGTGTCTTTCAAATCATATTCGTAGTTAATGTGCAGACTTTCTCTGTCACTCTCTACACGAACTGAAACGTGGCCACTTTGTTTTGTGTGGGTTGGGTGTCTAATTATCACATGTGTGGGTTGGGTGTCTAATTATCACATGTGTGGGTTGGGTGTCTAATTATCACATGTGTGGGTTGGGTGTCTAATTATCACATGTGTGGGTTGGGTGTCTAATTATCACATGTGTGGGTTGGGTGTCTAATTATCACATGTGTGGGTTGGGTGTCTAATTATCACATGTGTGGGTTGGGTGTCTAATTATCACATGTGTGGGTTGGGTGTCTAATTATCACATGTGTGGGTTGGGTGTCTAATTATCACATGTGTGGGTTGGGTGTCTAATTATCACATGTGTGGGTTGGGTGTCTAATTATCACATGTGTGGGTTGGGTGTCTAATTATCACATGTGTGGGTTGGGTGTCTAATTATCACATGTGTGGGTTGGGTGTCTAATTTTCACATGTGTGGGTTGGGGGGTTTAATTTTCACATGTGTTGGTTGGGTGTCTAATTTTCACATGTGTGGGTTGGGTGTCTAATTTTCACATGTGTGGGTTGGGTGTTTAATTTTCACATGTGTGGGTTGGGTGTTTAATTTTCACATGTGTGAGTTGGGTGTCTAATTTTCTACCACGTTAAAGTTACTTTTCTCATGCTCAACTCCAAATCACGTTTTAATGGTTGTAGGTTATCATCATCTAGAATCTTAACCATTGGATTACTGAAAGTCATCTTCATTCTCTCTCTTAGGTTCAATTTCTAGAATCCGAATTAGGGAGAGAACTTAAGTCTCACAGGTGGCGGAGTGGTAACACTCTCGTCCCCAACTACTCGAAAACGATGTGGTCTGCATTCGAGTCCCGGCCAGGGAGGGAGGATTATCTGGAAGCCAATTCTTAACTGTTAGCCCCTATTCACCCAGCTGTAACTGAGTACCTGGTTGTTGGCCGTTTAATTGGTCGTGTTCCAGGAGAAAATTAGTAGGGTAAGACTTACCATGAGTTATAGGAAGGGAAAGCTCTCAGCTTTCTAACAGGAGTCGGAAGTCGTCTGTTCCTGTACCCACCTGTGTAAAACTACCAGCTGTAGTTTATGTAAATATTACAGGAACTAACCTTGGTGGAAGAAACGTTTGCAGATCGTCTGCAAGCAATTATAGAAGGGTAACGTTGGGACATGGCAATATATTTCACTTGATTGCATTGATTATTAGGTAGTTACTATAAGAAATTGGATCTTTAGAAGGCGAAAAGAGGCCGGTAATTAGGGAGAGAAGTTATATTTGACCAATTTCTACCGTAAATAGTTTTTGGCGAGGGTACGTCATGTGGGATACATCACGTGGGTATGATTTGTCACCCTGTCACTGATGTAGCTGTCACCTTGTTACTGATGTAGTTGTCACCCTGTCACTGATGTAGTTGTCACTGTCACTGATGTAGATGTCACCCTGTCACTGATGTAGTTGTAACCCTGTCACTGATGTAGTTGTCACTGTCACTGATGCAGATATCACTGTCACTGATGTAGTTGTCACCTTGTTACTGATGTAGCTGTCACCTTGTTACTGATGTACATGTCACCCTGTCACTGTTGTAGTTGTCACCCTGTCACTGATGTAGTTGTCACCCTGTCACTGATGTAGTTGTCACCCCTGTCACTGTTGTAGTTGTCACCCTGTCACTGATGTAGTTGTCACCCTGTCACGGATGTAGTTGTCACCCTGTCACTGATGTAGTTGTCACCCTGTCACTGATGTAGTTGTCACCCCTGTCACTGTTGTAGTTGTCACCCTGTCACTGATGTAGTTGTCACCCTGTCACGGATGTAGTTGTCACCTTGTCACTGATGTAGTTGTCGCCCTGTCACTGTTGTAGTTGTCACCCTGTCACTGATGTAGTTGTCACCCTGTCACTGATGTAGATGTCACCCTGTCACTGTTGTAATTGTCACCCTGTCACTGATGTAGTTGTCACCCTGTCACTGATGTAGTTGTAACCCTGTCACTGATGTAGTTGTCATTGTCAGTGATGTAGATATCACTGTCACTGATGTAGTTGTCACCTTGTTACTGATGTAGCTGTCACCTTGTTACTGATGTAGATGTCACCCTGTCACTGTTGTAGTTGTCACCCTGTTTCTGATGTAGTTGTCACCCTGTCACTGATGTAGTTGTCACCCCTGTCACTTTTGTAGTTGTCACCCTGTCACTGATGTAGTTGTCACCCTGTCACGGATGTAGTTGTCACCCTGTCACTGATGTAGTTGTCACCCTGTCACTGATGTAGTTGTCACCCCTGTCACTGATGTAGTTGTCACCCTGTCACGAATGTAGTTGTCACCCTGCCACTGATGTAGTTGTCGCCCTGTCACTGTTGTAGTTGTCACCCTGTCACTGATGTAGTTGTCACCCTGTCACAGATGTAGATGTCACCCAGTCACTGTTGTAATTGTCACCCTGTCACAGATGTAGTTGTCACCCTGTCACTGATGTAGTTGTCACCCTGTCACTGATGTAGATGTCACCTTGTCACTGATGTAGTTGTCACCCTGTCACTAATGTAGTTGTCACCCTGTCACTGATGTAGCTGTCACCCTGTCACTGATGTAGATGTCACCCTGTCACTGATGTAGGTGTCACCCTGTCACTGATGTAGTCGTCACCCTGTCACTGATGTAGATGTCACCCTGTCACTGATGTAGTTGTCACCCTGTCACTGATGTAGCTGTCACCCTGTCACTGATGTAGATGTCACCCTGTCACTGATGTAGTTGCAACCCTGTCACTGATGTAGTTGTCACTGTCACTGATGCAGATATCACTGTCACTGATGTAGTTGTCACCTTGTTACTGATGTAGCTGTCACCTTGTTACTGATGTACATGTCACCCTGTCACTGTTGTAGTTGTCACCCTGTCACTGATGTAGTTGTCACCCTGTCACTGATGTAGTTGTCACCCCTGTCACTGTTGAATTGTCACCCTGTCACTGATGTAGTTGTCACCCTGTCACGGATGTAGTTGTCACCCTGTCACTGATGTAGTTGTCACCCTGTCACTGATGTAGTTGTCACCCCTGTCACTGTTGTAATTGTCACCCTGTCACTGAAGTAGTTGTCACCCTGTCACGGATGTAGTTGTCACCCTGTCACTGATGTAGTTGTCGCCCTGTCACTGTTGTAGTTGTCCCCCTTGTCACTGATGTAGTTGTCACCCTGTCACTGATGTAGATGTCACCCTGTCACTGTTGTAATTGTCACCCTGTCACTGATGTAGTTGTCACCCTGTCACTGATGTAGTTGTAACCCTGTCACTGATGTAGTTGTCACTGTCAGTGATGTAGATATCACTGTCACTGATGTAGTTGTCACCTTGTTACTGATGTAGCTGTCACCTTGTTACTGATGTAGATGTCACCCTGTCACTGTTGTAGTTGTCACCCTGTCACTGATGTAGTTGTCACCCTGTCACTGATGTAGTTGTCACCCCTGTCACTGTTGTAGTTGTCACCCTGTCACTGATGTAGTTGTCACCCTGTCACGGATGTAGTTGTCACCCTGTCACTGATGTAGTTGTCACCCTGTCACTGATGTAGTTGTCACCCCGGTCACTGTTGTAGTTGTCACCCTGTCACTGATGTAGTTGTCACCCTGTCACGGATGTAGTTGTCACCCTGTCACTGATGTAGTTGTCGCCCTGTCACTGTTGTTGTTGTCACCCTGTCACTGATGTAGTTGTCACCCTGTCACTGATGTAGATGTCACCCTGCTACTGTTGTAATTGTCACCCAGTCACTGATGTAGTTGTCACCCTGTCACTGATGTAGTTGTCACCCTGTCACTGATGTAGATGTCACCTTGTCACTGATGTAGTTGTCACCCTGTCACTGATGTAGTTGTCACCCTGTCACTGATGTAGCTGTCACCCTGTCACTGATGTAGATGTCACCCTGTCACTGATGTAGTTGTCACCCTGTCACTGATGTAGTCGTCACCCTGTCACTGATGTAGATGTCACCCTGTCACTGATGTAGTTGTCACCCTGTCACTGATGTAGTCGTCACCCTGTCACTGATGTAGATGTCACCCTGTCACTGATGTAGTTGTCACCCTGTCACTGATGTAGTTGTCACCCTGTCACTGATGTAGCTGTCACCCTGTCACTGATGTAGATGTCACCCTGTCACTGATGTTGTCACCCTGTCACTGATGTAGTTGTCACCCTGTCACTGATGTAGATGTCACCCTGTCACTGATGTAGTGGTCGCCCTGTCACTGATGTAGTTGTCACCCTGTCACTGATGTAGATGTCACCCTGTCACTGATATAGTTGTCACCCTGTCACTGATGTACCGGTCACCTTGTCACCCCTGTCACTGATTTAGCTTTCACCCTGTCACTGATGTACCGGTCACCTTGTCACCCCTGTCACTGATTTAGCTTTCACCCTGTCACTGATGTAGTTGTCACCCTGTCACTGATGTAGATGTCACCCTGTCACTAATGTAGCTGTCACCCTATCACTAATGTAGCTGTCACCCTGTCACTGGTGTAGATGTCACCCTGTCACTAATGTAGCTGTCACCCTGTCACTGATGTAGTTGTCACCCTGTCAATGATGTAGATGTCACCCTGTCACTGATGTAGATGTCACCCTGTCACTCATATATTTGTCCCCCCTTTTTGTTGTCCTAATCCTCATGATCCTAATGAATTAACATGCATAATGTTGAACTACATAATCCTTATGTAGGGTAATACGAGTTGAAGGACATTCGTAAGGTTTCTAATCATAATCCTTAAAGCAGCTAATCCTCCATGCTCTTAATCATTTGGGCTACAATCCTCTATAATCGTAATCCTTAAGGCTTTTAATACTCTTTAACCACAATTCTTAGGGCTCGTACTTCTTAATAATGGCAATACTTTGGCCTTCTAATCTTCTTAATTGTAATATTTAAGGTTTTTAATCCTCTTTAATATTATTATTTTGGGCTTCTAATCCTCATTAATAAATTATTTAGGGCTAATAATCCTTTTTAATAGTAATCTTTAAGTTGGTAAATCCCTTAAAATCTAAATTTTAAGGGATATTAAAATTAAAATCTTAATCGTTCAAGTAAACATTGCTTAAGAGAGGTAATTTTTTACGTGCACCACAAACAGTGCACGTGTGTTTACGTGCACCACAAACAGTGCACGTGTGTTTACGTGCACCACAAACAGTGCACGTGTGTTTACGTGCACCACAAACAGTGCACGTGTGTTTACGTGCACCACAAACAGTGCACGTGTGTTTACGTGCACCACAAAACAGTGCACGTGTGTTTACGTGCACCACAAACAGTGCACGTGTGTTTACGTGCACCACAAACAGTGCACGTGTGTTTACGTGCACCACAAACAGTGCACGTGTGGTTTACGTGCACTTTAGGGGACAAAAAAGGATTTTTGCTCCTAAGGTTTGTGGTGCTGAATGCTTGACGCGGAGATTACTGTATATACGAGATCACGCCAGTCTGTATTGTAAACGAACTAACCATTGTTTCGTGAACAAACAGCCAATCAGCATCCACAGTGCTCACAGCTGCAAGGGCACACAGGTTTAGAGAGTATTTCTGGTTTTCCGTGAATTAAAATCAGAAATGTGTGTGTGTGTGCTCACCTAGTATGTACTCACCTAATTGTGCTTGCGGGGGTTGAGCTTTGGATCTTTGGTCCCGCCTCTCAACTGTCAATCAACTGGTGTACAGATTCCTGAGCCTACTGGGCTCTATCATATCTACATTTTAAAACTGTGTATGGAGTCAGCCTCTACCACATCACTTCCTAGTGATTCCTACATTCCTACACTTCCTACATTCCATTTATTAACTACGCTTAACTACTCATATGTGTGAGTGAGGTGTGTGTGTGTGTGTGTGTGTGGTGTGTGTGTGTGTGTGTGTGTGTGTGTACTCACCTAGTTGTGTCTGCAGGATCGAGCATTGACTCTTGCAGTCAATCCCGCTTTTCGAGCCATCAGTTGTTTACAGCAATGACTCCGGTCCTATTTCCCTATCATACATAGTTTTAAAATTATGAATACGAGTTTGCGTCCACAACCTGCTCCTTAAGTGAATTCCATTTTTCCACTACTCTCACGCTAAAAGAAAACTTCCTAACATCTCTGTGACTCATCTGAGTTTCCAGCTTCCACCATGTACCCTCGTTCTGTTACTATTCCGTGTGAACCTTTCGTCAATTTCCACTCTGTCAATCCCCCCAAAATATTTTATTCGTTCCTATCATGTCCACCCCCCCCCTCCCTTTTTTTAGTGTCGTAAGGCTCAGTTCCATCAGGCCCTCTTCATACCCCTTCCCTCGAAACGTTGGGACGAGTCTTGTTGCAAACTTCTGAACCTTTTCCCAATTTCCTTATGTGTTTCTTCAGGTGTATTCCCCCCTTCAGGTGGGGACTCCATAATGGAGTTTTGTGTTGTCTGTCCGGGTTCCTCACGACTGGGGTTGCATATTCGAGAAAGAGCGTCTGACGTAGGTTGCCAAAGTTCCAGAAGGCTACATGGGCGTTGGCCAATCCGACATAGGCCGCAGGGGTACGTGGGGGTGGGGGAGGAGGATAATTATCAGGGAGAAGCACCAAGCCATTACGACTATAGAGCAAGGAGGGAGAAGGGGGAGGGACTAGCATTTCATTTAGGGTGACGTTTTCTCTAAGGTCGTTCTCCTTCTCTCATTTTTAACCTCGTTCTCTGTATGTCTTGTTATGTCTCTGTTTCTATATCTCTGTCTTTCTGTTTCTTAATTTTTATTCCTTCTCTTATCATGTTTATCTTTCTTTGCTTCTCTCTTCATGTTCTTATATTAATGTCTCTCTTTCTGTGTATATATCTGTCTCTCTTGTTGTATCTTTCTCTCCGTTGTGGCGCTTTAAATGTTTCTCTTTATATGTGACTATGTTTCTCTGTCTTCGTGTTTCTGAGTATGTCTGTCTCTCTGTCTCTCTGTCTCTCTCTCTCTCTCTCTCTCTCTCTCCCTCTCTCTCTCTCTCTCTCTCTCTCTCTCTCTCTCTCTCTCTCTCTCTCTCTCTCTCTTTCTGTCATTTTATGTGTCTATTTTAATGTGTCTTTATGTCTCTCTCTTTCTCTGTCTCTTCTTATCGTCATTAAATAACGTAAAATTATATATCGTTACTGTCTTATTCCTGTGTTTGTCTGTTCACCATCAGCTCAAATATAGCGCTCACTGGGCCGCTTAAAACACTGAATTCCTTTGTTGACGAATCGTAAATTGAAAACACCCTTGCGCTAATGGCAGAACTAATTATACAATTCTGTAACGAATGCTGCTCCCTTTTAAAATAGATGTATGCAGATCTATTTTTTAACAAATAGATCTATTGGTTAGAGATTGAAGGATATATATAGGTAGTCAATTTAACGAAGAATGTTAGCACGAAACTGAGCGTGGTCTCAGTCATTGACTCATGTACGTCGAGTGCACTTCAAATTACGTGTTATAATTCATATTAACGCCCTCCAAATTAACTCACGATACAGAAAAGTGTATAGAACACAGCCAGAGGTCATCAAGCATTTACTCGTCGAGTTACGAAACCTGTACATCTTGCGTTATTCGAGGTGGCATTGTTTGCATTATTTAAACAGTTTATGTGCTCCGAATCGATACGAGGTTGTTTATAACAATAATGACTAGGGGTTGTGAAGTTTACAAGCTCATAAAAAAATTGTATTAAATAAAAATATAAAATATAAAATATAAAAATATTGTTTTTAGGAGATTCTATTTATTTAATTAGGAGAGTTTTTTCTATTTACTCTAGCATGGTATTACTGGCATTTATCTGTCGTATCTATTAACAGTACTGTTAATATTATTTTTTAATAGTACAAATTAAATTAAAGTGTGTATGGAAGCATTTCCAATCTCATTAAAAATTTTATGTTTATCCCTCCTGGGCAATATTTCAACCTATTTTCATCATGATTTATAGATATTTTATTTATTCATTCTCATTTTAATTTGTTTGGCATATTAATCTGTGAGTTATGTTTTTGTAATTTATGAGTGGAGTGGGCTGAGGTGGAGGTGTTTAGTGGGTGGAGTTGTGTGGTGGGTGTAGTTGTGTGAGAGGGTGGAGTTGTGTGGGAGGGTGGAGTTGTGTGTGGGTGGAGTTGTGTGGGTGGGTGGAGTTGTGTGGGTGGGTGGGAGTTTGTTGGGTGGGTGGAGTTGTGTGGTGGGTGGAGTTGTGTGGGAGGGTGGAGTTGTGTGGGAGGGTGGAGTTGTGTGGGAGGGTGGAGTTGTGTGGGAGGGTGGAGTTGTGTGGGAGGGTGGAGTTGTGTGGGAGGGTGGAGTTGTGTGGGAGGGTGGGAGTTGTGTGGTGGGTGGAGTTGTGTGGTGGGTGGTTGTGTGGTGGGTGGAGTTGTGTGGTGGTGGAGTTGTGTGGGGGTGAGTTGTGTGGGAGGGTGGGAGTTGTGTGGTGGGTGGAGTTGTGTGGTGGGTGGAGTTGTGTGGGAGGGTGGGAGTTGTGTGGTGGGTGGAGTTGTGTGGGGGGTGGAGTTGTGTGGTGGGTGGAGTTGTTGGTGGGTGGAGTTGTGTGGTGGGTGCAGTTGTGTGGGAGGGTGGGAGTTGTGTGGTGGGTGGAGTTGTGTGGTGGGTGGAGTTGTGTGGTGGGTGGGGTTGTGTGGTGGGTGGAGTTGTGTGGGAGTTGTGTGGGAGGGTGCAGTTGTGTGGGAGGGTGGAGTTGTGTGGGAGGGTGGGAGTTGTGTGGTGGGTGGAGTTGTGTGGTGGGTGGGGTTGTGTGGGAGAGTGGGGTTGTGTGGGAGGGTGGGAGTTGTGTGGGTGGGTGGGGTTGTGTGGGAGAGTGGAGTTGTGTGGGAGGGTGGAGTTGTGTGGGAGGGTGGGGTTGTGTGGGAGGGTGTAGTTGTGTGGGTGGAGTTGTGTGGGTGGATGGGGTTGTGTGGTA
>NC_091197.1:16648391-16682858 GCF_040958095.1 Procambarus clarkii | reverse complement strand
TTTGCCCGCCAGCTGTGAAAATCACACGGTTTTTGGCCGCTAGCGGCGAAAATCACGCGGTTTTTGGCCGGTAGCGGCGAAAATCGCGTTATTTTTGCCCGCCAGCTGCAAAAATCGCATAGTTTCTGGCCGCTAGCGGCGAAAATCGCGCGATTTTTGGCCCCTAGCGGCGAAATTCGCACGATTTTTGGCCGCTAGCGGCGAAAATAGCCCCTTTTTTGGCCGCTAGCTGCGAAAATCGCGCTACTTTTGGCCGGTAGCGGCGAAAATCACGATTTTTGCCCGCCAGCTGCGAAAATCGCCTGGTTTTTGGCCGCTAGCGGCGAAAATCGCGCTGTTTTTGGCCGGTAGCGGCGAAAATCGCGATATTTTTACCCGCTAGCTGCAAAAATCGCCCGATTTTTGGCCGCTAGCGGCGAAAATCGCAAGGTTTTTGGCCGCTAGAGGCGAAAATCGCGCTATTTTTGGCCGGTAGCAGCTCAAATCGCGCGATTTTTGCCCGCCAGCTGTGAAAATCACATGGTTTCTGGCCACTAGCGTCGAAAATAGCGCGGTTTTCGGCCGTTAGCGGCGAAAATCGCACTATTTTTGCCCGCCAGCTGCAAAAATCGCATAGTTTCTGGCCGCTAGCGGCGAAAATCGCGCGATTTTTGGCCGCTAGCGGCGAAATTCGCACGATTTTTGGCCGCTAGCGGCGAAAATAGCCCCTTTTTTTGGCCGCTAGAGGCGAAAATCGGTCGATTTTTGGCAGATAGCGGCTAAATTCGCGCTATTTTTGCCCACCAGCTGCAAAAATCGCATGGTTTCTAGCCGCTAGCGTCGAAAATAGCGCGGTTTTCGGCCGTTAGCGGCAAAAATCGCCCGATTTTTTGCCGCTTGCGGCGAAAATCGCACGGTTTTTGGCCGCTAGCGGCGAAAATCGCGCTACTTTTGGCCGGTAGCGGCGAAAATCACGATTTTTGCCCGCCAGCTGCGAAAATCGCCTGGTTTTTGGCCGCTAGCGGCGAAAATCGCGCTGTTTTTGGCCGGTAGCGGCGAAAATCGCGCTATTATTGCCCGCCAGCTGTGAAAATCGCATAGTTTCTGCCCGCTAGCGGCGAAAATCGCGCGATTTTTGGCAGGTAGCGGCGAAAATCGCGCTATTTTTGCCCGCGAGCTGCAAAAATCGCATAGTTTCTGGCCGCTAGCGGCGAAAATCGTGCGGTTTTTGGCCGGCAGCGGCGAAATTCGCACGACTTTGGCCGCTAGCTGCAAAAATCGCCCGATTTCTGGCCGCTAGCGGTGAAATTCGTACGATTTTTGACCGCTAGCGGCGAAATTTTCACGATTTTTGGCCGGTAGCGGCGAAAATAGCCCCATTTTTGGCCGCTAGCGGCGAAAATAGCCCCTTTTTTGGCCGCTAGCGGCGAAAATCGGTCAATTTTTGGCAGGTAGCGGGGAAATTCGCGCGATTTTTGCCCGCCAGCTGCAAAAATCGCATGGTTTCTGGCCACTAGCGTCGAAAATAGCGCGGTTTTCGGCAATTAGCGGCAAAAATCGCCCAATTTTTGCCCGCTAGCAGCAAAAATCGCCCGATTTTTGGCCGCTAGCGGCAAAAATCGCACGGTTTTTGGCCGCTAGAGGCGAAAATCGCGCTATTTTTGGCTGGTAGCGGCTCAAATCGCGATTTTTGCCCGCCAGCTGCAAAAATCGCATGGTTTCTGGCCTCTAGCGTCGAAAATAGTGCAGTTTTCGGCCGTTAGCGCCCGATTTTTGGCCGCTAGCGGCAAAAATCGCGTTATTTTTGGCCGGTAGCGGCAAAAATCGCGTTATTTTTGCCCGCCAGCTGCGAAAATCGCATGGTTTTTGGCCGCTAGCGGCGATAATCGCACGATTTTTGGCCGGTAGCGGCGAAAATCGCGCTATTTTTGCCCGCCAGCTGTGAAAATCGCATAGTTTCTGGCCGCTAGCGACGAAAATCGCGCGATTTTTGGCCGCTAGCGGCGAAATTCGCACGATTTTTGGCCGCTAGCGGCGAAATTTGCACGATTTTTGGCTGCTAGCGGCGAAAATCGCGCGATTTTTGGCCGGTAGCGGCTTAAATCGCGCGATTTTTGCCCGCCAGCTGTGAAAATCACGCGGTTTTTTGCCGGTAGCGGCGAAAATCGCGCTATTTTTGCCAGTCAGCTGCAAAAATCGCATAGTTTCTGGCCGCTAGCGGCGAAAATCGCGCGATTTTTGGCCGGTAGCGGCGAAAATTGCGATTTTTGCCAGCCAGCTGCGAAAATCGCATAGTTTCTGGCTGCTAGCGGCGACAATCGCGCGATTTTTGGCCGCTAGCGGTGAAATTCGCACGATTTTTGGCCGCTAGCGGCTAAATTTTTACGATTTTTGGCCGCTAGCGGCTTAAATCGCGCGATTTTTGCCCGCCAGCTGTGAAAATTGCATGGTTTTTGGCCGCTAGCGGCGAAAATCACGCGATTTTTGGCCGGTAGCGGCGAAAATCACGCGATTTTTGCCCGCCAGCTGCGAAAATTGCCTGGTTTTTGGCCGCTAGCGGCGAAAATCGCTCGGTTTTTTGCAGGTAGCGGCGAAATTCGCGCGATTTTTGCCCGCCAGCTGCAAAAATCGCATGGTTTCTGGCCGCTAGCGTCGAAAATAGCGCGGTTTTCGGCAATTAGCGGCAAAAATCGCCCGATTTTTGGCCGCTAGCGGCGAAAATCGCACGGTTTTTGGCCGCTAGCGGCGAAAATCGCGCTATTTTTGGCCGGTAGCGGCGAAAATCGCGATTTTTGCCCGCCAAGTGCGAAAATCGCATAGTTTTTGGCCGGTAGCTGCGAAAATCGCGCTATTTTTGCCCGCCAGCTGCAAAAATCGCATTGTTTCTGGCTACTAGCGGCGAAAATCGCGCGATTTTTGGCCGCTAGTGGCGAAATTCGCACGATTTTTGGCCGCTAGCGGCGAAATTTGCACGATTTTTGGCCGCTAGCGGCGAAAATCGCCCCATTTTTGGCCGATAGCGGCGAAAATCGCCCCATTTTTGGCCGCTAGCGGCGAAAGTAGCCCCTTTTTTGGCCGCTAGCGGCGAAAATCGGTCGATTTTTGGCAGGTAGTGGCGAAATTCGCGCGATTTTTGCCCGCCAGCTGCAAAAATCGCATGGTTTCTGGCCGCTAGCGTCGAAAATAGCGCGGTTTTCGGCCGCTAGTGGCGAAAATCGCACGGAATTTGGAGCCAAATTCTGGCTCTCTGCACGTATTCGCAGTTTGAAATTCCTACTTTTTATAGCGAAAATATGCCAATTACTGAAAGCGGCGGTGGGTCACATTTTGCCCAAACCCCCCTGCAGTTTTCAAAATATCCCAAACAACCCAAATCCGATACCTGAGCCATATTTTGGAGCCAAATTCTGGCTCTCTGCACGTATTCGCAGTTTGAAATTCCTACTTTTTATACCGAAAATATGCCAATTACTGAAAGCGACGGTGGGTCACATTTTGCCCAAAAACCCCTGCAGTTTTCAAAATATCCCAAACAACCCAAATCCGATACCTGAGCCATATTTTAGAGCCAAATTCTGGCTCTCTGCACGTATTCGTAGTTTGAAATTCCGGCTTTTTATACCGAAAATATGACAATTACTGAAAGCGGCGGTGGGTCACATTTTGCCCAAACCTCCCTGCAGTTTTTAAAACACTTTCGCGCTCTCGACGTTCAAAAAAAAATCATACCCTATGAGCTTTCGGCGGTTCGCGCGCCTACGCGGAAAGACCGAAAAAGTGTACACTATTTTGACTGTTCTGACAATAATTGAAGGCGCACGTATTTAAATTTGGTATCACTGTGTTCGCAATAAAATTGTCTATACGAACATTCCTATAAAATGCTGCCAAAGTTTAAGGACTATCAACACCAAATAAAAAACTATTCAGATCACTCACCGAGAGCGCCAAACAGCAACAAAATGTTTCCACTCTCTTAATGGGTGCGAAGCCTACAGTTGTCCTACATCGCTAACTGTGGTTTCATTGGAATCGCAATAAAATTCTCTACACGGACATATGCATATAAATATAGATTCAATGTCGTAGCCCACCCAAAACAGTGTTGGAAGTGGCCGAAGTGTAACCCGCGGCGGCATATAGGCGAAACTCTCTTTGAAAAGTGTATATTCAATTCACTGTCCTGACTTTATTTGTCAATGTATGTATTTCATTTTTGGACCAATGTGCTCGCAATAGCATGTTCTATAAGAACATAAGTATTAAAGGTCACATAAGGATGCGTTCGACCGGCAACATATATAAAAACTACGTCGATTATACTCGTGTCAATAATACGGCAAAAACGGCGAAGGGTCATATTTTGCTCAAACCCCCCTGCAGTTTTCAAAATGTCTGAAATGTCGGAAATTTGACTCCTGAGCGTGATTTTTGAGCCGAATTCTGACTCTCTGCACTTATTTTCAGTTTCAAATTACGACTTTTTATACCGAAAATATGCCAATTACTGAAAACGGTGTTGGGCCATATTTTGCCCAAACCCCCCTGCAGTTTTCAAAATGTCTGAAATGTCGGAAATTTGACTCCTGAGGGTGATTTTTGAGCCGAATTCTGACTCTCTGCACTTATTTTCAGTTTCAAATTACGACTTTTTATACCGAAAATATGCCAATTACTGAAAACGGCGATGGGTCATATTTTGCCCAAACCCCCTTGCAGTTTTCAAAATGTCTGAAATGTCGGAAATTTGACTCCTGAGCGTGATTTTTGAGCCGAATTCTGACTCTCTGCACCTATTTTCAGTTTCAAATTACGACTTTTTATACCGAAAATATGCCAATTACTGAAAACAGCGATGGGTCATATTTTGCCCAAACCCCGCTGCAGTTTTCAAAATGTCTGAAATGTCGGAAATTTGACTCCTGAGCGTGATTTTTGAGCCGAATTCTGACTCTCTACACCTATTTTCAGTTTCAAATTACGACGTTTCATACCGAAAATATGCCAATTACTGTAAACGGCGATGGGTCATATTTTGCCCACACCCCTCTGCAGTTTTCAAAATGTCTGAAATGTCGGAAATTTGACTCCTGAGCGTGATTTTTGAGTCGAATTCTGACTCTCTGCACCTATTTTCAGTTTCAAATTACGACGTTTCATACCGAAAATATGCCAATTACTGAAAACGGCGATAAGTCATATTTTGCCCAAACCCCCCTGCAGTTTTTAAAATGTCTGAAATGTCAGAAATTTGACTCCTGAGCGTGATTTTTGAGCCAAATTCTGACTCTCTGCACCTATTTGCAGTTTCAAATTACGACGTTTCATACCGAAAATATGCCAATTACTGTAAACGTCGATGGGTCATATTTTGCCCAAACCCCCCTGCAGTTTTCAAAATGTTTGAAATGTCAGAAATTTGACTCCTGAGCGTGATTTTTTATCCGAATTCTGACTCTCTGCACTTATTTTCAGTTTCAAATTACGACGTTTCATACTGAAAATATGCCAATTAGCAGTTTTCAAAATATCCCAAACATCTCAAATTCGATACCCGAGCCATATTTTGGACCCAAATTCTGGCTTTCTGCACCTATTCGCAGTTTAAAATTCCGACTTTTTATACAAAAAATCTGCCAATTACTGAAAGCAGCGGTTTGTCACATTTTGTCCAAACCCCCCTGCAGTTTTCAAAATATCCCAAACATCCCTAATTCGATACCTGAGCCATATTTTTGACCCAAATTCTGGCTCTCTGCACCTATTCGCAGTTTGAAATTCCGACTTTTTATACCAAAAATCTGCCAATTACTGAGAGCGGCGGTGAGTCACATTTTGCCCAAACCCCCCTGCAGTTTTCAAAATATCCCAAACATCCCAAATCCGATACCTTAGCCATATTTTGGAGCCAAATTCTGGCTCTCTGCACCTATTCGCAGTTTGAAATTTCTACTTTTTATACCGAAAATATGCCAATTACTGAAAGCGGCGGTGCTTCACATTTTGCCCAACCCCCCATGCAGTTTTCAAAATATCAGAACTATAGCAAATCTGACACATGAGCGTTATTTTGGAGCCAAATTCTGGTTCACTGCTTTATTTGCAGTTTGAAATTGCTACTTTTATTAATGAAAATATGCATATTTCTGAAAACGGCTATAGGTCACATTTTACCCAAACCCACCTTCAGTTTTCAGAATATCGGAAATATTGCAAATTTTATACATGAGCGTTAATTAGGAGCCGAATTCTGGCTCGTTGCACCTATGTGCAATTTGACATTTCGACATTTTATACCGATTATATGCCAATTACTGAAAGCGTCGATATGTTACATTTTGCCCAAACCCCCTTACAGTTTTCAAAATATCGGAAACATCGCAAATCTGACGCATGAATGTTATTGTGAAGACGAATTTTGGCTCACTGCACTTATTTCCAGTTTGAAATTGTGACTTTTTATACCCAAAATATGTCAATTAGTGTAAACGGTAATGGGATGGTACACATTTTAACCAAAACCACCCTGCAGTTTTCAAAATATCGGAAATATCGCAAAGCTTATACATGTGTTATTTTGGAGCCGAATTCTGGCTCACATTACTTATTTGCAGTTTGAAATTACGACTTTTTATACCGAAAATATGCCAATTTGTGAAAACGGTGATGTAGTGAATCACATTTTACCCAAACAGCCCCTTGTAGTTTTCAAAATATCGGAAATGTCGCAAATCGGACGCATGAGCGTTATTTTGAAGCCAAATTCTGGCTCACTGCACATATTTGCACTTTGGAATTTCGACATTTTATAAAGAACATACGCTAATTACTGAAAACGGCGATATGTCACATTTTGCCAACCCCCCCCCCCCCCTCCCCCGTTATGTTTTTAAAATATCGGAAATATTGCAAGTCTGACGCATGAACGTTATTTTGAAGCTGAATTCTGGCTCACTGCACATATTTGCAGTTTGAAATTATGACTTTTTATACCGAAAATATGCCAATTACTGAAAACAGCGATGGGTAACATTTTCCCCAAATCCCCCATGCAGTTTTCAATATATCGGAAATATCGCAAAACCGACTCATGAGCGTTATTTTGAAGCCGAATTCTGGCTCATTGCACACAATTTTAGTTTGAAATTACGACTTTTCATTTCGCTGTCCAGGCTAGAGTGGCGGGCCAGGCCTCCGGGGGCGGGCTTGGGTTCAGTGGAGACGGGCCAGGCCCCATGGAGTCTAGCCAGGCCCCGTGGATGCGGGGCCAGGGCGCCGTGGATGCGGGGCCAGGGCGCCGTGGATGCGGGGCCAGGGCGCCGTGGATGCAGGGCCAGGCCCCGGAGAAGCGGGCAAGGCCCAGGAGAGCCGTGAAAAGCCCCGTGGAGGCCAGCCAGGCCATGGAGAGTCGGGCTAAAAGTCCCGAAGAGTCACGAAGTCCCTTCTCTCCATATGTGTTACTAGGTTTTTTCTCTCGATCTTCTCCATCACCTTGCGTGGTATACAAATTAAGGACACTGGCCTGTAGTTCAGTGCCTCTTGTCTGTCACCCTTTTTGTATATTGAGACTACATTAGCCGACTTCCCTATAGCTGGTAGGTCTCCCATCTCCAGTGACCTACTATACACTATCGAGAGTGACAAGCAAAGGGCTTCTGCACACACTATAATACCCATGTTGAGATTCCGTCTAGGCCAACAGCCTTTCTCTCGTCCAGATCCAACAGATGCCTCTTAACCTCGTCTCTTGTAATTTCGAACCATTCCAAGGTCGCCTGGTTTCCGGCCACCTTTCCTAGCGCAGTGACCTCACCTCGTTCTATTGTTAAGACGACCTGGGACCTCTTGTTGAGTTCTTAACACACATCTCTGTCATTTTCTGTGTACCCTGACCTCACCCGTTCTAAGTTTCATCACCTGTTCCTTCACTGCTGTTTTCCTCCTGAGGTGACTGGAGTAGCTTCGGTTCGGCCTTGGCTTTATTAGCTATATAATTTTCATACTTTTTCTCGGCTTCTCTTCTCACACTAACATACTCATTCCTGCTTCTCTGGTATCTCTCTCTACTTTCAGGTGTTCTGTTATTTCGGAAGTTCCTCCGCGCCCTTTTGTTCAGTTCCTTTGCTTCCATACATGCCCTATTAAACCACGGATTCTTCTTTTGCTTCTCGGTTTTTTCCTTTCGGGCCGGGATAAACCTGTTTACTGCCTCTTGACACTTTTTGGTGACATTGTCCATCATGTCTTGTTCGGACTTTGTTCCGAGTTCTGTATCCCATGGTATATTCTTCAGGAATTTTCTCATCTCTTCATAATTTCCCTTTCGGTACACCAGCCCTTTGTTTCCTGGTTCTTTTTGGGGGGAGATATATCTTAACTCTACCAGGTAGTTAAAGATCAATACACTGTGATCACTCATTCCCAAGGGGGCTTCCAACTTAACTTCCCTTATATCCGACTCATTTAAGGTAAATATCAGATCAAGAAAAGCTGGTTCATCCTTTCCTCTCATTCTTGTTGATACGTTGATGTGTTGGCTTAGAAAGTTCCTTGTTGCTACGTCCAGCAATTTAGCTCTCCATGTGTCTGGTCCTCCATATGGGTCTCTGTTCTCCCAATCTATTTTCCTGTGGTTGAAGTCCCTCATGATTAGTAGTCTGGATCCGTTCCTGCTAGCGACTGAAGCTGCTCTCTATTATATTAATGGTAGCCATATTGTTTCTATCTTATTCCTGTCTGGGTCTTCTGTCGTTTTGAGGGAGTTATATATGACAACTACTATAATTTTTTGTCCTCCAATTGCTATGGTACCTGTTATGTAGTCACTGAAATCCTCACAGCCTTGAATAACCATCTCTTCAAAACTCCAGCCATTTCTTATCAGCAGAGCTACACCACCTCCTCTTCCTTCTTTCTCTCTTTCCTCACTACATAGTAGTCCTGTGGAAACACTGCATTTATGGTTTTCGTTAGCTTTGTGTCTATGAGTGTTATTATAGCTGGGTTTCCTTCTAGTGCCTGTTCTCCAAGTTTACTTGTTTTATTTGTAAGCCAATCTGTATTAGTGTACATTGCCTTGAAGCTCATTTTCTTGTGTTCATTCTCTTGTCCCCTTCCTAGTGAGCGTTCTGCTGATGGAGGAAGCTGTTCCATAGGTGTTAAGATTTGAAAGGTGGTTAACAGGGTCTCAGAGGATACTGGGATGAAGGGGAGGGGGGTCAAGGGAAGGGGGGGGGGGGGACAGGGAGGTTATGGGGTAAGGAATGGGGGGGACATGAAGGATATCGGGTGAGGATGGGAGGGAGGATAGGGAGGGTATGGGGAAAAAGGGAGAGGGAGGTCAGGGGGGGGGAGGAAGGCAAAGGAGGGAGGGGGGGACATGATGGGAATGAGGGAGGGGTGACCGGGTCGGTATGGTATCACACATTATCACACGCACACACACAGGTGTGTGTGTGTGATGTGTGTGTGCATGTGCAAGAGAAATATATGTAGTAGACATAATTGAGGAAAATTTAATTGGTTAGAAAGGTGGGGTCCAAGAGCTAATAGCTTGATTCTGCAGATACAGATTGTAAAAATACATAGTAAATACACACACACACACACCGATTCACAAGGTAAGTAAACATGGAACTAATGTTTAGCAGGTTCTCCATTAAATGTTTCATATATATATATATATAGACGCATTATTTTCACGTAATATATCAAAACGTATTCAATAAAGTTTAATAACAGTGAATAAACTGCAACTAATATAATGAAATTAATAAACAAGTACATGATGTTGGTAAAGGAAAATCCAAATATTTTTCAGCTGTATTCAAATAATCTCTTAAAAACAAAACAATACATAAATAATCACCTCTTTTTCAGGCCTTAAACCTAATATAACAGTTCATTTATGTAAACATTTGTTCTCGTTTAAAATATATAATTATCAACGTGCTACTGTGTGGGGAAACATCCTCTGATTAAATACCAAGCATAACACTGTTAAAGGTTCGGAACCTCGGTGTTATCGCTTGTTATATAACAGGCGATAACGTATGTTTATACAACAGGCGAAAACATATGTTTATACTACAGGCGATAACAAAAATATATAAACGTGACGCCAACAATCAACACGTTTATATATATTTGTAACACGTAAGCGTGACAGCTGTTGGCTTTCCATGTGAGTGATGAAATTACATAGTAACTGCGAGATATGCTAGAACGGTTTTGCTGTGTAACCAACTAGTAAACTGAGCTTAAATTTTGTAGTCTGGATTATCTAGTCTGTTTGGTCAGTTGTAGCTCATAGTTTCTGAACCTGTTAACTGTGTTACGCAATACGAGTTATCGGTATTTATCACTATCTTGAGAATTTCTTGATGTTATTGCACGAAGATATTGTCACCTACCTTCTTGACAAAACTGTCAAGTAATCTACCACCTTGTTGACCAGACCACACACTAGAAGTTGAAGGAACGACGACGTTTCGGTCCGTTCTGGACCATTCTCAAGTCGATCGACTTGAGAATGGTCCAGGACGGACCGAAACGTCGTCGTTCCTTCAACTTCTAGTGTGTGGTCTGGTCAACATATTTCAGCCACGTTATTGTGACTCATCGCCGGAATCTACCACCTTCACCATAGGTAATCAGTAGAGAAAACTATTCTAATTGTTGCCTGTCTTTCAAACACCACATTCTTGCAGGATTCTCAAAATCTAATCTGAACCGATTTTATGCACTTAATGTTATTCTCATCAATTATTTAGAAGGTATTTTTTTCAATAAGGTTAATCTGCGTTCTTCATTCAGAGAAAGCTGTCGAGGAAGCGTATAGTGGGGTCATATACATAGTAATTCGCGTTCTCCGCCCATAGGAAGTCCACGTGGTTGAAGTCTCGCAGCTTAATCTGGTGGTCAAGAGCCACCCAAGGCAGCTCCGATGCCGTCTGTCGCACGTCCTGCAACACAATAATCGGCCATACTATTCATAGAAAATCCCTAGAGCACCTATACACTATCTATATAGCACTCATAGTGCTTATACATAGCACTTACAGAGTTCATATGCAGCAAAAATAGTCTTCACACAGCACCAATAATTTTTTTAATAGAATGCCCATAGAATACCTACAAGACAGTTTAAAAGAGTTGGTGCAGCTCACACCGAGGTGGTTGGTGTCAGCTGAAGGGGAAGACGGGAAACGATTTCGTTACTGGATCAATTTATGGGAAATTAAGGATCGATTTTCATGTTTTTGTTGTGGTTAGGAGAGTAAAATTTAAACTGCCAACATTCTGTTTAATTCAGAAGTAATTAATTATCAAAAGAAGGCACCAAACCGGGAAGGCTATGTAGCACCATCAAATGTGCGGAATAATCAGAGGGCGCTAAATATCACCAAGGATGCCAATACGAGAACAAAAACGCATAAGGTGAACGATATCAAAAGTATCCGAGTCACCAAAAATTCTATTGAGGGACAAGTAACCGCGAGGGGCGGTCGGAAAGCAAGACACACGCTCGTCCTGGAAGTCAGGACATTCAAGAAGGACATGCACGACTGTAAGAGAGACAATGCAATTAGGACAATAATGGAGCAGGGCGGCGCTCCAAGTAACCATGGGTTAAGCGAGTTTGGCCAATACGCAACCTCGCCAGAGCCGTTCCCATCGCCGATTACGGTGGTAGGAGGACGGCCACGAGGAAACACAACATTTAAGAGTACGTAGTTTGTTACCAGTATCAGACGACCAAGAAGCCTGCCAACGGGTAAGGATGGAAGAATGGATAACCGGGTAAAAGTCGGAATATGGAATACCTTTACGAGAGATGGGACAAGAGCAGACAGCTTCCTTGGCGGCAGCATCCGCACGCTCATTTAAAGACACACCAATATGGCTGGGAACCCAACAAAACTCAACCGACTTAAATTTACTGTGAACAAGAAACAGCCAATACTGGATCTCGACAACTACTGGATGAACCGGATTAAAGGACCTGAGAGCCATGAGGGCACTACGAGAGTCAACAACAACCACAAAGGAAGACTGACAACGAGAAAGCAGGAGACGAAGAGCATAGAGAATAGCATAAAGCTCCGCTATAAAGATGCTAGTCTCCGGAGGTAAGCGACACATATAAGTGCGATCAGGAAAAACAACAGAGTAGCCAACACCGTCCGCTGACTTAGACCCATCGGTGAAGACAGAAACGGAGCGGGAGTGAGAAGAAAAGTGCTCAAGGAAAAGGCGTTTTAGAACCATAGGAGGGGTAAAAGCTTAAGTGATGCGGGTCAAGGAAGTACAAAACTGCGGAAGGGGGACTCTACGGGGGCAAAGAAGGAACAACACGAGGAGAAACATTAGAAATACAAACGGAAAGAGAATCCTGTAAGCGAGATAATCGGACAGAAAGAGGGAGGTGGTGAAGAGGAATAGAACCGCAGGAGGGGTAAAAGTTAAAGCACGACAGAGGCGAGAGGAAGGATGTTGTAAGGACCGCGCAAGATAGCGAAGACAGTAGCGATCAGGGCGGTCCTGGAGAGACAGGAAGCCAGTGTCAACATACAAGCTAAGGACGGGAGTCGAACGAAAGGCACCAGAATTGAGGCGCAACCCAGTATGGTGCAAAGCATCAAGACGGCGAAGAGTAGAAGGAGAAGCAGACGAGTAAGCAGGGCAACCATAATCGAGCTTAGACAGAACGAGAGAGGAATGTGAAGCAAGGAGAGTGCGCCTATCCGCTCCCCAAAAAGTATGGGACAATACCCGAAGGAGGGTAAGAGACCGAGCACTCAACACGGAGGTAAGAGATATGGGGAGACCAAGACAAACGAGTGTCAAGGAATAACCCCAAAAGCTTCGCGGAATCTTTGTACTCAAGAGGATGACTATAAAGTAACAAAGAGAGACGAAGAACAACCCGTTTCCGAGTAAAAGTCATGGCACAAGTCTTAGTAGTAGAGAACTTGAAGCCATGATCGGTGGCCCAAGACGACATGGCATGAATCGCAAGTTGAAGCCGGCGTTGAAGGAGAGGCAAATCATCACCCTGACAGCAAAGGGTAAGATCATCGACAGAGTGTGGAGAAGACGTCTGAAGGAAGAGAGGAAAGAAGACCATTGAGGGCAACCAGAAAAGGAGTAGTGCTCAGAACACTACCCTGGGGCACACCTTGATATTGCTGAAAAGAGGTACCAAAAGCGGTACCAAGCCGCACCCGAAAGGAACGACGAGACGGGAAACTGCGGAGAAAGAGAGGGAGATGACCACGAAGGCCAAAAGAATGAAGCTGGGATAGAATATGATATCGCAAAGTGGTGTCGTAAGCCTTTTCCAGGTCAAAAAGGACGGCAACAACGGAGGTCCTCGCAGCAAAAGCAGTACGAATATAGACCTCCAAGTTCACCAGGACATCTGTCATGCTGCGGCACTTGCGAAAACCAAATTGACAAGGGGAGAGGAGGTGATGGTGTTCCAGGAACCACATCAGACGAACGTTAACCAAACGTTCCCAGTTTGCAGACACAACTTGTGAGGGCAATAGGGCGAAAGTCCTTAGGGGATGTTCCTAGAGACCCTGGTTTGCGAACAGGGAGGACAACGGCATCGAGCCAGTCCTCAGGGACTGACGACGACTCCCAGATCCGATTATACAGACTCAGTAAATACCGAGACGTGCACGGAGGGAGATGGTGAAGCATCTCGTAATGAATACCATCGGAGCCCACCACCGTAGAACCGCAGAGGGCCAGGGCAGAACGAAGTTCAGAGAGAGAGAAGGGATCATTATAGGGAAGTCGAAGACGAGTGCAGAAATCTAAAGAACGAGACTCGAGGACAAGTTTACGAAGAAGGAAAGATTGGGGAAGATGAAGACCAGAGCTAACAAAAGAAAAGTGGGAACCCAGTTCGGAAGCGACCTGCAACGGATTCACCACAAGAGTACCACGGAGGTGAAGGACCAGTGAAACATCGGGAACAAACTTACGCGCTATCTTGCGGATACGCTTCCAGATCTGTGGCAGAGGAGTTTCGGACGTGATGGTGGAGATATAAGATGCCCAACATTCACGTTTAGCCGTAGGGATGGGCCTACGGGCCACCGCACTCGCCTTCCGAAAGAAAAGAATCGACTGTTTGCCGACGGCGGGTGTCTTCCAGGCTGCACGTTTACAGCGGACAGCCCGAGCATAGTCTGCATTCCACCAGGGAACGCAATTCCGTGGACCCCGAGAGGAAGATCGAGGAATAGAGCGGAGGGCATCGTCAAAGACAGTGTCATGAAAAAGAAGGAGAGAGCGAGGGAGAGGTATAAAAGGGAGAGGTCAGAGAGAGCAGCGCTGAGGGTAAAGAGGTCCCAGTCCTCTCTCGCAAACTGCCACCTAGGGAAGGAGAGGGGAGGGCGAAAAAGAGAAAAAGGTAACAAGGATAGGGAAATGGTCACTGCCATGGAGGTCATCAAGAACCTGCCACGTGAAATCTAAGTAAAGAGAAGAAGAGCAAAGAGAAAGATCAAGACAGGAAAGGGTGCAAGTCCGAGAGTCCAAATGCGTGGGCTCACCAGAATTCAGAAGAGACAGGGAAGAAGAGAGGATAAACGGCTCAAGAAGGCGACCCCGGGTGTTCGTCAGAACATCACCCCAAAGGGAATGACGACAATTGAAATCTCCCAGCAGGAGCACAGGCTCCGGCAAGGAGTCCAGTAAGTGTTTCAGATCAGGAAGAGAAAGCGTGACACTCGGGGGAGATAAATGGAACAAACAGTGTACCATTTCTCCACAAAGATACGAACAGCAGAACAATGGAGAGGCGAAGGAAAAAGTAAGGGGACAAAGGGAACATCAGAGCGAATCAAGAGAGCAGAAGAGTTAGGAGCCCCAGCAACAGCTTGGGGGGGGGGAGAGAAAGGAATAGCCACGAAAGCGACCAGGACGAGCACAAAGTATCGGCTCCTGGAGACAGACACAAAGGGCCGAAAACCGAAATCAGAAGTTGGAGTTCGAGGAAATTGGCGTAATAATCTCGAACGTTCCATTGAAGAATAGACATCGACGAGAAGAGAAAGGACAACAACAGAGAACAAGGAAGAAACAAAAGCAAAAGAGCAAAACAGCACGTTAAAGAAGATCAAGGTCGGGATCAGGGTCAGGAAAGTCAGGGTTAGGGGGCATGGGTAAACTGAGCAAAGACGGAGGGAAGGAAGCGGGAGAACAGACCAGAGGTGGGCAGGCGGGGTCCGGAGGAGGAGGAGGAAGAGGAGAAGACAACGGGGAGGAGCAGTCAAGGACAGCAGCAGAAAGAGGGGAGTGCACCTCAGCAAGGGCAGCAACCGAGAGGGAAGCGGGGGCCAAAGAAACCTCCAAAGCAGGAACAGGGGGTGCAACCACCGAAACGGGAGGGGAAGAAGCAATAAAGTCAGTAGTAGGGGCCGAGGAAGAGAGCGAAGCCTTCTTACCCGCCGGGAGGAGGAAGGAGAGGAGCCAGGCTTACGCTTCTGACTTAAAGAGACCGGTGTCCCAGCAACTACGTACCGGGCAACGGATTCCAGCGTCTCAACAGGAGAAGCTGAACGAGAGCACACACGACGGCCGTTAGGAGAGCGATGGGCATCAGCCCGTACCGATAGGCGGCGGGGAGAGTCAATAGATGGAGGAGAAGGATGGGAAGGAGGATCGGAGGGAGACGAGGAAGAAGACACAGGAGACATGACAGACCGGGTAGAAAGAAGGGGAACCCCAGACAGAGGACCAGGAGTGGGGCCCCTTTGGGACAGAACTCAAAGGAACAGAGGAGGGGGCAGTGGGCGTATCAGGGTCCAAGGCCCGGAAACGGTTGCGAGTCTGAGGAAGGTGGGAAGGACGAGGAGAGGAAGAGCGCAACACGCGAGTATAAGAGACGTTAGCATAAGGCAGGAGCCGGCGAACCTGGTGCCTCGCCTCAGGAAAAGATAAACGCTCCCGGTGCTTCAAGGTGAGGACGGCTGCCTCAAGCTTGTTATGGATACACGCATGGGAGAAGGTAGGATGGGCCTCACCGCAGTTGAGGCAGCGAACCTGGGGAGAAGTGTACTCCGACTTAGAGTGACCTTCGCCCCCACACAAAGGACAGAGAGAGACAGTCCCAGAGCAGCGGAGGGCACCATGCCCAAACCTCCAGCACTTGTTACAGAGCCTAGGAGAAGGAATGTACTCCTGGACAGAGCACCTGGCACCAGCAAGAATGACAGGGTGGAAGGGTCCTACCATCAAAGGTAATCTTCACAACCCGAAGGGGTTGACGGCGACGAGCACGAAGGGGACGAGTAAACGTGTCAACCCGGAGGACAGAATGGCCCTAGGCATCGAGGATATGCCGAATATCATCATGGCAATCCTGCAGATTCCGAAGACCGGACGCAACATGGGGCGGGAGGAGAATAGTGCCAACACTGGCATTCAACTGAGCGTTCTTTGAGACCCCGAACAGGGGTCTCGCCAAGGCAGGATAAGGCAGCCAAGTGGGAAGCTGCATCCTGAGGAGCAGCAGCAACGAAAGTGTACCGAGACGAGTAGGGTTGAAGGTAACAGAGGCATCCACGGAATCAACAAGATGTCGACGGAGGGAGAAATCGTCAGGAGGCGCAGAATCAAGAGGGAGGAGATCAAAGTATTTGGCCCACGAAGCGGGACCAAACAAGGCTTGATAGGCATCAGAACGGGAAGGAATCGAGCGTGTTCGGCCGTGTCGAGGACGGCGTTGAGAACCCCCAGAGAGAGAGGGGTTAAAAGGCGCAGTAGTTACAACTAGAGATGGAGCCGTGCCAGGGGACGAGGTAGTCACCACTGGGGGCTTGGGGCTCGACCCAACCACAGAGGAGGGAGGGGAGCCGAGGGGAGTAGTCAGAGAGGCCAAAGGAGGAGCAAGGTCGGGGCCCAATGCAGCGGAGGCTACAGAGCCCGGTCTTCCAACACGGACCGACTCGGGGGCTTGGTCGCCCACCCCACGAGCCTGAGAAGATAAAGGAGGAACAGAACACAACATAGGTACGAACTATAAACATTCATTCACGAATGTGCCCCCACATCCACCATGGAGCCACAATTAGAGGCAGGACACCCAACAAGTAAGCTATCGCCGATCATGCCGGGGCTTCCTAGGGGTGCGTCGTGAGTATACGCCCCACAAACGCCACCTTAAGAATCGTCAGTCCGTCGAGATCGGGTTCAGTGACGAAAGGGGGATTGACAATAAAATGTTCCCCTCGCTCTCTACGTTGGGTACTACAGTTCTACGGGTGCAAGAGTATGCCTCCTCAAGCACCCGGGCGTCAAAATAGAAGAAGTCCAAAGGAATAACCAAAACACATAAAAGGTCGGCAGGAAACGACAAGCATATAGGAGAAGAGGGGGGAAAAACGAAACAGAAGGAAAAGGAAAAGTTGTTCAGCAAAATTTGAGAGGACAGCAGCAGGAGCACAAGGCAACAAAAGGACAGAGTACTGTCCCAAGGAGCATCACACTCCGGCAGCCGTCCACTAAGCCCACCTCACGGCATCAACGAGCTGAACGGGGAAGGGGGAATTCAGAAGAAACAATAGTAAACACAATAAGAAAATACAGAGGGCGCAAGTAATTTATTTAATATCGTCTCGTACAAAGATCACGATCAAATAATTCCAACATAACGTATCTCAAAAAACAAATAAAGAGGGAAATTAAATAAAAATTTATTATACGTTAACACAAAATGAAAAAAAAAAAACGCACAAAGAAGGCATGTGAAGAATGCACAATGAAATCACATTACGTGATGTATCTATGATAAAATATTGTGTTCATGAGTGAAATCGCGTCTACGGACTCCAATGAATGGATCATAATGGGTAAAATTATCTCTACTTGAAGTTCTACAAAATTAAATTGGAGCTTGGAATGCACCAGCTAGTACCTGCTACCCAATGTCTCCTAAATACCAGCCCACACTCAGGTGAAGGTAGTAATGTTCCCCACCTTACACCACCGTCAGTGAACATTGGAATCACAAAAACCGTGATGTATGTGTGTGAGAAATATTAAATTGAGGATATCACCTTCCATATGGACACTAGGTCTTGCAGAGTGGTTAGTGCGTGGGTCAAGAGGGTCCAGAGTCGACTGGTCAATCCCACAAATTGCCATAATTGTTATCTTATGCGAGAGCTGCAGAGAGCATTTCTTGGAGCTTACCTTTTAAACACTCATGACAGTTACGTACAAGATACATATAAATTTAATGTTTATTTTCAATGCTTCACTCAGTACATGAAATTGAAATCATAAAGTTTATTATATAAACTACTGTATAAGTAAGTCCATCATAATACATTCATATAGAAAGAACGCTAGAAAGCTTAGAACGTTGTGTAGATAAAGAAGCAGTAATATTCACTAAACGAGTAAAAAAAAAAAATAGCATGGAAAGTTAACTGAAACTCTGAAGATGAAGAAAGAAAAAAGGGACAAAAGAAACATTTCTCACCCTAGGATCAACTATCCAGTCGTTCTCAGACCAGAAGAGACCAACGGGGACGCGGACGGCGGCGAGAGAGAACTGAGGCGGCGACGCCCTTCCATACTTCACCAGGTTTTTGGCCTCTCCGTGGTCGTAGGCCTGGAACTTGCCTGCACAGTAATTGTTGGTTAAAATATAGCCACGGCGTACTTATTTAGTCACATTAATAACAGTTTATGAAACAGTGTCACGGGCTAATTACACATGTATCACAAAATCAACCAACTGGTTGAAGTTTTTTTTGTTAAGTGAAGGGCTTCAGAGAATACTAGAGATAAGTATTAAGCGATAATTTATGAGGGATATAACTTATATCAACAGAACATAAGAATATAACAACGGAAGAAAATATAAAAAGTTCTAGGTTAATAGAGCGGTAACCGTGAGACGAAGAATGATGTTGGACATATTGAGGCTGGCCCACGTGGGATGATTATGGCAAGCCTTCGTTGAGTGATCATGACAGGCCTATATGACGTGATAATGGTAGGCCTGCATGACGTGATCATGGCAGGCCTACATAACGTGATCATGGCAGGCCCGTATAAGATGAATATGGCAGGCCTGAGTAAGATGATCACAGCAGGTCTGAGTAAGGTGATTACAGCAGGTTTGAGTAACGTGATGACTGCACGCCTGAGTAACGTGATCACAGCAAGTCTGAGTAAGGTAATCACAGCAGGACAGTTATGGGTAATAACTATAGTCCTTGCGTTGGGTAGGAAGATTTTTGGATATAATGGTGTCAACTTCTCAACTAGGAAGATAACAAATTGATATTTGACATTAGATGTGATGGAACAGATTTTATTATGGACTGTCCAACACTGGAGGCCGTTCTTTTTAGTGTCCTCAGTTACCGCTTGATTTGGGCCAAATCGTAAAATAAAGCGGGGCACAGTCTCTGCATCCAACCATGGTTCCAATCCTTAAATACTCCTCAGAAGTGATAGGCCAGAATTTAACATTAATACCAATTTCTCAGTATTTGTACTGAATTTGGTTACATAGATTGAAATGAGTATTTTTAATATGTAAAGAACACTAGCAAGCTTAGCATGTTCTCTATGTAAAGATGAAATAATAAGGTACCAAATGAGAACATTTCATGTGGAAAGTTAACTGAAACTTTAAAAGAAAGGGAAATATTCTCAGGATCATATCTCACCTTACTGATGGAGTGGATGAGAATATTCCTGTAATGCTTTAGAATGACTTTACTAGTGATAAGAATACTGCTGTTATATTTCAGGCTGACTTTACTTGTCGATGAGAATACTCCTGTAATGCTTCAGACTGACCTTACTGGTGGATGAGGATATTTTTGTAATGCTTCAAACTGACCATACTGCTGAATGAGAATATTCCTGTAATGCTTCAGACTGACCTTACTGGTAGATAAGGATATTCTTGTAGTGCTTCAGACTGACCTTACTGGTGGATGAGGATATTCCTGTAATGCTTCAAACTGACTATACTGCTGAATGAGAATATTCCTGTAATGCTTCAGACTGACCTTACTGGTAGATAAGGATATTCTTGTAATGCTTCAGACTGACCTTACTGGTAGATGAGGATATTCCGGTAATGCTTCAGACTGACCTTACCGGTGGATGAGAATATTCATGTAATGCTTCAGATTGACCTTATTGGTGGATGAAGATATTTTTTTAATGTTTCAGACTGACCTTACTGGTGGATGAGGATATTTTTGTAATGCTTCAGACTGACCTTACTGGTAGATGAGGATATTCTTGTAATGATTAAGACTGACCTTACTGCTGGATTAGAATATTTATGTAAGGCTTTACACTCACCCTACAAGCAGCTGTGATGTAAACTAAACTAAAATCAATATTCAGTAAAAAACTAAATCAATATTCAGTAGCACTGGGAACGTACGACATCGTTCACATAGTGGGGAGAAATTAATCTTTTGTTCTGGATAACGTTACCTTACAACGGATCACTTAGATGTTATAATCAAAATTTGTGGAAAATCACTTGCATTCGTCCCGAAATAGTGTGGCGTTGCCTAATGATGTTACTTGATGAGTTGTGTGTGCTTGATTTAGTAAACTGGAAAATATTTTGAACTGCCTTACATAATTAACTTACCAGAACACAGCTTAATATAATCTAAGCTAATATTACACACCAGCATCGAGAAAACGAGAACAAATATTATGAATTTATACACTTCAATACCGTCTTTAAAAATCATATTCAAAGACAATGAACTGGTGAATATTGTATAAATCAGCCTCTCCCCCACAAACAAAAATATATTAGTTTAGTCTTTGCACCATGTCTCGTGTGAAGCTTCTCCTCTCAAGTCCCCAAGTACCTGTATACAACAAATTCCCACTTACAAATTTAAAGGTAAAAACAATGGTTAAATTTTAATATAAAACAACAAATCTGCTCATTTACTGGAACGATAGCAGATTCAAACATTATTCAATTTATTGACCGAAACTATGACAGATTAATAGACACTTGGATTAAAAGGCAAAATTGCATGACTTGGCATTTGTTATGCTCGATATATAAACATTATTAATATCTTGATTGCATTATTTCACTAATCATTTGCCTAAATCATTTTATTCGAATTTGCTAAGACTTTAATTTATATATAAAATTCGGGTGGAGAACACTGTCACAATCAACATAGTTTTTAACTATGCAAGACTGAAAAGTGATAACATACAGTATGGGATATAAGGCGATATAAAAATTGACGTTGTCCCTTCCCGTTGGTGCCGGGAAGACAATATAGCACAGTACAAGGCGACAGGGCAGCGAGACACTTACGTGAAGCGTGGAGTTGACGCAGGTGAGTAAAAACCTTCAAGCCGGAGCCTGCAGGCGTGTGGGCGAAGATCACTGGCAGGTATTCCTGTGGACAGTATATATAACTGGTGTAAATAATTGTTACTTTGGAACTTCAGGAACGTGACATGTATACAAGCTCTAGTGACGGTAAAATTAACTAAAATGGATTTAGTAGAATTAGAAACGGAATTAACTTTAGACACAAAAATCTTTTGTATGAATATTGCATTAGATAAAATAAATACATTACACTAACCACTTTCATTTATAGGGACATTCATAAATAAATTATTTTGGTGAATGATGTCTTTATTGAGTATTTAAGTAATTCAGATTATTATTAATTTTTTATTTCTAGCAAATAAATGTTTATATATATATATAAAAAATTCAAAGATCTACAGAAAAGGTGAAATTTAAAAGTGAATTGTAGACAATTTTTTTTTTAGAAAAAAACGACAATAATGTTAAAACCAAAATTTTTTCAGCAATTGGAAGATTGTAGTTAATTAGCAAGCAAAACGAATTAATAAATCTTTTATTTTATTCTACTGAGTCATGAAGGCTGTATCAGGTGTGATGTGATGCCAATCTTGTCTCCCGTGGAGAGATTTTGATAGAGACCAGTTTTGCAACCAGTTAGCTGGAAGAAAGTTTTATAAAAGCAATAAAGAGTACTTTTCCTGAAAGAAATCTGCAGCTGGAAGGTCGGTTTCCTTCTAGTTTCCTTAGAATGTTTTCTGGTATGTCAAGAGGAGTACAAGCCAGATCATAATACACTCTGTCCGCTATCATCCCGATTGTTTCATCCACAGGTACGTTGGTAAACAGTGATTCTACAGAAAACATTCTAAAGAAACTTCTCCAAGCTTGTACTAAAGAGGCACCCTTCTTGAGCCCAGATGTGCACATGTATAAGCAAGTAGATGGGGTCGCCATTGGTTCTCCCCTAGATGTCCTGTTTGCAAACTTCTACATGGGTACCATCGAGCAGAAGGTCTTAGTTGACATGGACTTGAAACCTGCCATATACTGCAGGTATGTTGACATATTTACACAGGTACCTGATGTCAGACGTCTGCAGGAGCTGAAGGAGGCATTTGAGCGGAAGTCTGTGTTGAGATTCACTTACGAGATGGAGAGGGATGGGAAGCTGCCCTTTCTAGATGTAACAGTCACGAAAAGGAGAGGAGACTTCCACACTACAGTGTACACTAAGGAAACAAAAATAGGAATGTGCCTCAATGCCAATAGTGACTGTCCAGACAGGTACAAGAGGAGTGTTGTCAACGCTTACGTCGACCGTGCTCTCAGCCACAGCTCAGGATGGAAGCAAGTCGATGAAGAACTCTGTAGGGTAAGGCCGGTCCTTGTCAACAACGGCTTCTCTAATGGTTTTGTTGAAAACATCATAAAAAGAAAGGTAAAACGTCATGCAACCTCTGAACAGTCAACTAAGACAACATCTGTACCCCCTATTAGAATATTTAACAGGAACTTCTTTTCGACAGCACATAAAACGGAGGAAAGGGTCCTAAAAGATATTGTTGATAGGAACGTTATCCTTACGGTCAAAAATCAGAAAATACAATTGACGATTTACTATAAAACCAAAAAAACGGCCAATCTACTCATGAAAAGTTCTCCATACACAGAGCAGAATGCCTTGAAGGAAACCAACGTCGTCTATGCCTTCATATGCTCACTTAGGGGACTGTAAGCCCCAAAGAGCTCAGTATATAGGCAAGACAAAAACATCTCTTTCCAGGCGATTAACAATGCATAAACAACAGGGCTCCATAAAGGAACATATAATCTCCTCTCACAACCAGACCATCACCAGAGAAATGTTAACAAACAACACAGAAATCATCGATAGATACAGCGATAGCAGGCGGCTCGTCATCTGCGAGGCACTACACATCAAAAAGTCAACACCAGCAATCAACAGCCAATTAATGCACAACTATATTCTACTCACTTCAAGACTCCGAACCAATATAGAAGCATCAAGAGGAAGTATGGGCCAATAGGCCCTCTGCAGTTACTTCCATTCTTAAGCTCTCATATCCAATTAATATCCATAGTTTCGTGTTCTGTCTTGTGTTTGTCACAAGTTTGTTCACCTCATCCAAAACAATTGCACCATATCACCTCACCCAGATGCGAGTATAAGTATGACGGATTAGCGTGTTTACATACGGGCTCACCATAGTCCGTGCTATATGGACACTTCGTTCTGAGTAGCTAAATCTGAAACAACAACACAACGTGTTTACAGGTTACAGTTGTGTGTGTAAACTAAAGTCTTTGTATATATAATAAGTTATTACGAAACGCGTTCAAGCGTCGCGTCAGACTAGATATAAAAATAAATTTTGGAGAATTTATTTTTCAATTACCATCGGCAGTAAAAAGAAACATAAGAAATAGAGAAAATTCGTGTTAGAATTATTAATCTTACCTTTCCGCTCATATTTAACAAATTAAATTATATATATATATATATATATATATATATATATATATATATATATATATATATATATATATATATATTATATATATTATATATATATTATATATATTATATATTATATATATATATATATAATACATTATATATCTACCTTATCTAAATAGTTGGAATTGGGGCCTCCGCTGATAAAGTACATCAGAACACACAGGAAGCTGGTGATGGATTTGGGACCACACATATCTGATACTTTTTTTGAGCTTTCAGTTGTGAGTCTGAAGATTTCCATTATTCCATGCTTACGAAGTTCTTTCTGTAAAAAAATAAAGAACTCATTATATTCAACAATTTGTATAATCTCTTAAAAAATTATGTTACATTTCCCTTTTTGGAACTGGTCACAAATTATTTCAGACTTTTCTTTAAGTGGTTCATAACATTATTGAAAGGTTCTTTCATTAAATAATAATGAAGAGAAACATCAATATGAGAGTCGACTTTTATTGTAAATAACGTTTTTCCTATATTTAAATATTTAATATATGACATTGTTATATTTATTAGTACACAATACAGGTTAATGTTAGCTGGGAACAAGTTCATAAGGTGAAGGTGAAATGCATGAGAAAATATTTATTACCATATATATATGTTTGAATTATGTATTTAGTGCGATGGGTAGCAATATGGACATTTCATTAATTATGTTTCTAATTGCATTTATTTATTTATAATTAAAGATTATTTATATATTAAAAGTATTAAACAGAATAATTATTTAAATTAAGGATTAGTAATAGATTAAGTACTTAAATTATTTATTATTTGATTATTAAATTAATTTAGATTAATTATTTATATTAATGATTAATATTACTATTTAATTAATTGATTAACTGATTAATTCATTGATTAATTGATTATTATTTAAAATTATTATTAGAATAATTATTTAAAGATTATTATGTATGCCTCCCAGATTGCTCTACCAGCCTTCCTTTCCCCATCGCACGACCTCGTCAGAGATATCTTACCTGAACCCCTGAATGATTCAGCGGGAATACACGATCCTGATTTCGCTGAATGTTCAATTCAGTGGGATGCTCTTGCAGCTCACTGATTATAGAACCCATTATAGACCCAACAAAAAAAAAAAAAACAGTCCAGCTGGGACCAACCTCTAGTGGAAAAAATAGCTGATGCCATGCTCAGCGCCGCAACATCAGACAAGGAGAAAGCCCGCCTCAGAGCCGTGCTTGCCCCCCATGCAGGAGACTTCCTGTTGAGAGTACCCCATGTCGGCAATGGGCACACGTCTAGATCCAGAATCCCTTCGTGTAACAGTAGCTCTCCGCCTTGGTGCCCAAATTCACACTGAATACAAGTGTACTTGCAACAGGGTGGAAGCAGACCAATATGGACTGCATGGGTTGCATTGCGAAAGCACAAAGGGTTGGCATGCAAGACACAGCGAGGTCAAAGGCATCATCAAGAGGAGCCTCGTCTCAGTGTCCAGCGGAGAGAAAACCTTGCATCCTAGGGGACCAAAACCCGGATGACCCCGCACTTTGCCCTGATGGTATCACTATGTACCCCTGGAAAAGGGGCAAACAGTTGATGTGAGGCTATACATATGTATCCACCCTGGCTGACACCTATGTACACTTCGGGGCTGATCAAGCAGGTGCGGCGCCCAACAACAGGAAAAGCAAAATCAGCCAAATACAGGCGATTGGATGGTCAATACATATTTGTTTCCATAGCGTCTGAGACGCAGGGCACCTGGGGTAAGCGTGCCTTAAGATTTCTCAAGGAACTGGGCTCTAGGCTCATTGACGTCACCAGAGACCCAAGGGTTGCCAGTTTTTGGTTTCATCGCCTCAGTGTGGCGGTCCAAAGGGGAAACGCCTGCTGCATCCTCGGTTCCTGTCTGAAAGCGGAGGAGCTTCAAGAGATCCATAATCTTTAAGCACTCATTGTATCCACCAATGTATATCTTATAACCTTTAAATATATAATAAAACACACAAAAACACAAAAGGAAGGTGGTAGTAGGAGCCTAAACCATAGATTTAGGTTTAGGTTTTCTCCTAGGTAGAAGAACCTAAACAAAAGCACACAGAAACTGTATTGGAAGGAACCTGAACATTCCCTTTAATGCGTTATGTGTGGTTTCTTCCAAGGCTAAGGGTCCCCTTCTTCCAGCCAGAGGTGGTACTCCCCTATTTTATTTTATTATTTTCCTATATATAGGGTTGTGAAAGCACACCAGTATATATTGTGAAAGCAACATATTTGTGTGAAAGCAAATATTTTGATAATTAACTGGTACAGTGTTGTAATCATTCTAACACACAGTGATTCGTGAAGTCGATGGTGTTGCAGTGTTTAAGGGCTGCAGACACTACTCTGGCTCCTAAAGTTGTCTTCATTGTCAATGACGAGTTTTGCATACCTCAAATATATGATGTGTTACATCTTGCTCATGTGTCATACCCGCAAGCGGTGCTGCTGTTGTCGAATCTCCAGTCATACACATGTTTGTAAATTCTTGTATGCAAGTTTCTTGATATTTTCTCTATTGTTGGGTACAAAATACACTCCGGCTCTGGTTCTGTTAGATAAGTGTTGCTGTTAATAAACTTTGTTGCTGGTTTCTACATTCCCTTATGAACGATATGAGAGATTGAAAGTTTAGGAAGGAATCGGTGGTGAATCGACACGTGTGTTCTAGAAACTGCTGGTTACATATCATAAAAGAGCGGAGATAACTACAGTCACTTTCTCATGTCGCTCTATAATGGTGGGAGTAAAAATTTAATGAAACTTTTGTTTAATGTTAGTTTTATGTTGACTTTAAACTTCAGTGAATCAACATCTTACATTAATAGTGTCTTTCAGTCTCTGAAATGGCGTGCTGTTATGATCAAGTCATCATTATAATAAAAATGTAATTCCCATTATTGGAGATGATGCTCGATTTGGAATATTACTAAGAAATTAGCAACAACAATATTACTGAGAAATCCAAGTCATGTGATGAATTGTTTAACCATTTGCGAGAGAGAAAACTTGGATTTTGAGTGATTCTTCAAAACATTAACAAAATTTGTCAATTTCTACAATATTTATGATCAATTCTCTCTCTTTCTCTTTATTTAAAACTAAGACAAGGGTTCATGAGGGCTTTCGATTGAAGTACCTAATGAAAAACTGCAAGCAAGAACTGTAATCCTACCTCAGCTCAGTTGAAAACTATTCTTAGAGACCCATTTACTTCATGAGTATATTATATTCATCATTAAGAATAAACTTTATTTATGTCTTAAGTAACATTCATATTAGGAACAAGATGAGCCCTCGGCCAACTGTGTGCCAGAGCCTTCATGTGATCAGTTGACCTGATCTTCCGTGTATCAACCTGTTGAGCAAACACGTTCCAGATGCGAGTCAACCCCGGAATGAATGATCGCTGATGGAGTGGTGTTCTTGAGAATGGCACTTCCAGCCTGAGACTGTTGAAGGTTGAGAGCCTAGTGCTAGGGTGGCAACTACTGGTAGTCCACGGAGTTGGGCCAGGGTGCGAAACAGAGGATGTTGGACTTGTACATAACAGTAAGACAACCAACCTCACTACGGTGTTGCAGGCTCTGATGTTCAGACCGTTCCCACCATACTTGATCAAGAATAGAAATAGGCCTTCTTGTCCGTCTCTCAGCTTTGTCCAGCAGTCATGAATGATGGTGGGCAGGCGATCTAGGAAAGGGGTGCATACTCTAGACGAGAGCAAACTTGTGATTCATATACAACTCAAGGGTTTTACCACCCATATGCAAACCTGTTCGATTTTCCATGTGCTCTCTTGTTATCAACATCGCTTGTGTGTTTTCAGCCGCAAATGTGATCTGCCAGCTCCTAACCCCAGGTAGAAATCACTGAAAGTTGGTAAAAATTGCATCAGTTGGCATTTCTTCCTTTCTTTATGTGAAGGTAAGAGTGCAGTCATCAGCATATTCTTGAGCTTCAGGAATTAGGTGAAGTAGATCGTTGAAATAAACATTCCACAGCTTAGGGCCAAGCACACTATCCTGTGGAACGCTGGCACTAACTGAGTGGCTATCGGATTCTGCTCCATTGAGAATTACCCTTAGTCCTTCCTCCCTCCTCTCTCTCTCTCTTACTTACCTCGGCACCTTCGAAGAATGGAGCAAGGACACCAGCCATCGTGTACTTGTGGTGGACGTAGGCCGCTGGCGCCAGGGCTGCCATTGCTCGCACCTGGAACAGAAGAAACACAATGGCTGGACAAGTTGGCAGATTCTTGCGAGAGGAGTAGAGGGAGGGAATTGCTACTGGAGGAGTGAGTGAAGGCAATAGAGGAGTGAGTGAAGTAAGTAGTTTCATAAGCTGGTTTTTAAGGAAGTACTCACTGGGGGAATTATTGGAATGAGTGCAGGGAGTAGTTATTATCGTGAATGGCGCGACTTGTCACTGAAGAAGTGAGTAGAGGGAGTAAATGTAGAGATTAATCATTGGAGGAGTACGCGAAAGAAGTAGACACTGGAGGAGTGAGCTGAGGAAGTAGTCCTTGGCGGGGGGAGTGCGGTTGTAGGCACTGGAGGAACAAGTTAAAAGAATGTTTCAATATGAGTGAGAAGAGAGAGTGATCACTGGAGGAGTGAGTGGAGAATGCAATCAATGGAGTGAGAATTTCACGTAGTCCCTTGGAGAAGAAGATAATGCGCAGGTCGGTAAACCAAGGAGGAGGAGGATGATCAGGAGTACCAAGGAGAACGAGGAGGAAGAGCACCACGGAGGAGGAACCAGAACACCATGGAGGAACACGCAGAGCACCATGGAGAGGAGGAAGAAGAGCACCATAGAGGAGAAGGAGGAGAAGAAGAAAACCATGGAGGAGGAAGATGAGCCAGTGCACCATGGAGGAGGAGGAGGAGGAGCACCATGGAGGAGGTTCCAGCGAACCATGGAGGAGGAGGAGCCAGTGCACTAAGGAGTAGAAGCACCATGGAGGAGGAGGAGCACCATGGAGGAGGAGGAGGAGCACCATGGAGGAGAAACACTGAATACACACAGCAGTATTTTACCTGGAAATAAAATATTAAAATAAAACTGAAGGAAAATGGAAATCAGGAAACGTCATCACATCAAGACGTCTTTAAGATGATAAAGGATAACTATATAAAAATTTAATAAAACTAGTAGCAAAAAGGTTTCTTCAAATGGGTGGCGGAATTACACGCTGAAGAAACAGAGTTGTGTAACTTCACACTGTAGAAGCAAAGTGAAGGAACTTCACTCTTAAAAAGGCAGGGTGGTTTAACTGAACACTGTAGAAGCGTAGTGGTGGAACAACACTGTGGGGAAAATATGACTGAGCTGCAGGCTAAAGAAGCAAGGTGGAGAAATCAGATATTGAAGGAGCGTGATGGTGGAACAACTCTCTGAATAAGCATAATGCTGGATCTACGGACTGAAGATGTATATTAGTACACTTACACACATAAGTAACAGGACCTTCACCCTATAAAAGGATTCTAGATCTTAGAAAGATCTACCATGCTTTTTTAGTAGTTCAAAAACCCGCTACTTAAAAAAGCACCTAAGAAGTTGGTTTTGGAACGTCCAACTAAAGAAACGCTCGACGGTGGAACGTACGGACTGAAGGAGCATGACTATGGAACTATTCAATCATTAAAAAGCACCCTGGTGGAACTACGAACTGAAAAATCATGACGGAGAAACTGCTCACTGAAAAAGCAGGGTGATGGAACTACCCACTGTAGAAGCAGATTTGCGGAACTACATCTGTAAAAGTCGAAAGGTGGACCTACTTATTAAAGCAGCAAGGTGATGGAGCTACCCGACAGAAAATCAAAATTTTAAAAGCGTTACATTTTACTACCTAAACTGATTCCCAATATCACACGGAGTTTTCGACGATGATTGAAGGAAAAGATCGGAGGCGAGCAGACGAGCAAGACAGTCAGACCTACCCAGGTGTTGATGTGTGGGTGGTAGTCCATCATGGCAAAGAAGAGAGAAGTGCCCATTGAGTGTCCGATGTAGCTGACCTGGTCTACCCTGGAGGTCTTGCGAACGTAGCTCAGCATGGCCGGCACGTCGTAGCGCGACAATTCGTTCCAGCTGCCGGGGGAATAAGAAACGGCTTTTAACATTTCCATGCATTATGAAATCAGGAAGAAGTTCATATTGATGAACTATTTTCCAGATTAATTGTAAACTGTTCCATATTTATTGATACTTTTTTGTTTGATGTGACGATAGTTCGTGTCACATCTCTACCTGTGTACGTAATGAGCCAGGGTAGATTGAGCACGTGAAGCCCCAAAAACATTAAGCTACCCACTACCTACCTGAAGTCCCAGAATTCAGGCTGTTTGGTTGTAAGGTTGGTATGTCGACGGCCGTAAAAGTTTCCTCTGGTGTTGCCTAGCCAGACGTCGAAGCCTGCGTCAGCCAGCAGGAACCCTGCGTCAGGAACAGGATGCAGTTAGTACGGAGCGGTACCGATAACACCTTCAACTTGTTACTGACGACAATCAATATCAGTCTTAATGTTTGTGTGTGCGTGTGGGTTTTTTAATGTTTGTGTGCGTGTGGGGTTTTTTAATATTTGTGTGCGTTTTTGTGTCACTTTATGTGTACCTACTTCATTTGTCTAGTAATGCAGGACTGAGCATCAGTTCCTGGGCTCTGTTTCCTCATCTGACGTCTACTGTGATCTTGTGATCTTGCTGGACTTGTGATCCTGTGGTCCCGGGTTCGATCCCGGGCGCCGGCGAGAAACAATGGGCAGAGTTTCTTTCACTCTATGCCCCTGTTACCTAGCAGTAAAATAGGTACCTGGGTGTTAGTCAGCTGTCACGGGCTGCTTCCTGGGGGTGGAAGGCCTGGTCGAGGACCGGGCCGCGGGGACACTAAAGCCCCGAAATCATCTCAAGATAACCTCAAGATACTGTAATGACTGCTGATCCATTTGTTTCTTAGTCACAGGTGCTATAAACCCTACGAATGAAGGCATGGTCAATATTTTTGCTCATATTCAGTTCCTCTGTATGACTGCCTTCACTCTGACGAAGCAGTTCCTTGCATCTTTATTGCTCATCTACGTATATATTAAACACACCATATTCCCATTAGTGTTGTTCAATTCTCAATCCGAGAAGATTATTACAGCCACCATTTTATGTCTTGTTGGGAATATTACTAAGAGTGAGCTCAATCTGTGCTATCGGGTTCGTGGTAACTAGCATTATCATCACTTGTTTTTGGTGCTCATATATATTTTTGCTACGATGAACCATACATGTACCCTGATACCCAACGGGGCAGGTGCGACATTCTAAGTGGCAAAAACGATCACTTTTGTTGCTTTTTATATTCATCAGTTTTGTGAAAAACCATTTTAATTAAGGTGTCCATTGTGGCTGTCTGCATTTTTTACTTTCCTCTTAAATGGATATATATATATATATATATATATATATATATATATATATATATATATATATATATAATATATAATATATATATATATATATATATATATATATATATATTATATATATATATATATATATATATATATATATTATATATATATATATATATATTATATATATATATATATATATATATGAAATGAGTGTTTTGTGATCGTCAATTGCATATATATATATATATATATAAATATATATATAATATCTCTTTAAAGAGATATATATTTATCTCTTTTAAAAAAACGCATGTACAAAATATATAAACATTCAAAATACATATACATTCACTTTCCCTCACACAAACACACACTGCTAAAGTTCAACTCAGGAAAGTGTAAAGTAATGAAATTAGGCGAAGGGAGCAGAAGGCTGAACACACGCTAACATCTGGGAGGTGAAATCCTGCAAGAGTCAAATAGAAAAAAAGATCTGGGGGGTTGATATCACACCGAACCTGTCGCCAGAGGCCCACATCAAAAGAATATTATCAGCGGCATATGCTAGGTTGGCCATCATAAGAACTGTCTTTAGAAACTTGTGTAAGGAATCGTTCAGGACCCTGTATACCACTTATGTCAGACCAATCCTGGAATATGCAGCTCCTGCCTGGAGTCTATATCTAGTTAAACACAAGACAAAGTTAGAGAAGATTCAGCGGTATGCCACCAGACTTGTCCAGGAACTGAGAGTTATGAACTACGAGGAAAGGCTGAAGGAGCTGAACCTCACGTCCCTGGAAAACAGAAGAGTAAGGGGAGACATGATACCCACCTACAAAATTCTCAGGGGAATTAACAGGGTGGACAAAGACAAACTCTTCAGCACAGGTGGCACACGAACAAAGGGACACAGGTGGAAACTTTGAACCCAAATGAGCCACAGACACATTAGAAAGATTTTTTTCAGTGTCAGAGTAGTTAGTAAATGGAATGCACAAGGAAGTAATGTAGTGGAGGCTGACTCCATACACAGTTTCAAATGTAGATATGATAGAGCCCAATAGGCTCAGGAATCTGTACACCTGTTGATTGACGGTTGAGAGGCGGGACCAAAGAGCCAGAGCTCAACCCCCGCAAACACAATTTGGTGAGTACAACTAGGCGAGTACACTCTCTCTCTCTCTCCCTCCCTCCCCACCCCCGCTCACTCAAAGTTTTACACTATAATTGAGAGGGCAGCCTCTGAGGCTTTTAGAAATAGATCCCATCTGCTCATCATGGGGGATTTCAATCATGGAAGATTATCTTGAGGTTATCTTGAGATTATTTCGGGGCTTTTAGTGTCCCCGCGGCCCGGTCCTCGACTAGGCCTCCACCCCCAGGAAGCAGCCCATGACAGCTGACTAACACGCAGGTACCAATTTACTGCTAGGGAACAGGAGCATAGGGTGAAAGAAACTCTGCCCATTGTTTCTCGCCGGCGCCTGGGATCGAACCCAGGACCACAGGATCACAAGTCCAGCGTGCTGTCCGCTCGGCGGACCGGCTCCTGGAAGGATAGACTGGGAGAACAAGGAACCGCATGGAGGTGAGGATACTTGGAGAGTTAAACTATTGGAGGGGGCGACAAGAAACTTCTTAAGCCAGCATGTCAGGGAACCCAGAAGGATGAAAGCAAACGATGAAACCGCGAGACTTGACCTAGTCTTCACTCTCAACGACTTTGACATAAGGGATATCGATTTCGAGGCTCCGGTAGGAATGAGCGACCACAGTGTACTGACGTTTGAATATCTGATAGAAGAAGGGTTATTGAACTCGAGGAGGGGTACTGAAAACATAAGAGCCTGAATTCCGAAAGGGAAACTATGAGGAGATAAGATAATTCCTAACAGATAACATGGGAAACAGAGCTCAGAGGAAAGACGGCCCAAGACATGATGGACTACATCACGCAGAAGTGAAAGGCAGCAGCAGACAAGTTTGTCCCAGTCCAAAAGAAAAACAATGAAATGTGGATGAGAAACTCATGGTTTAATCAGAGATGTAGGCTAGCTAAGCAGCAAAATAAAAGGGCATGGATAAACTATAGAAATAACAGGCTAATTGAAAGCAGAGAAAAATATCAGTGTGCCAGGAATGAATGTCAGGTTGAGAAGAGAGACAGAAAGACAATACGAAAATGACATCGCAAGCAAGGCAAAGACTCAACCTAAATTGCTGCACAGCCACATCAGGAGAAAAAAACAGTAATGGAACACATAATGAAATTAAGAATAGGGGCAGACGGATTCACTACAAACGACAAGGAAGTGTGCGACGAATTTAATAAAATCCAGGAGGTCTTCACTTTAGAGCAAGGGAAAGTTCGAGAGATAAGAGAGGGAATAGTTAACCAGGAACCACTAGAAGAGCTTGAGCATTACCAGTAGGGATGTAAGGAAGCTCTTGCTAGAGTTGGATGTGACAAAGGCTATAGGCCCAGATGGAACCTTCCCTTGGATACTAAAGGAAAGAGCAGAAGCACTGTGCTTACCACTCTCCATAGTGTACAACAAATCATTGCAACAGGAGAACTGCCAAGAATTTGGAAAGCGGCTAATGTTGTCCCGATATACAAGAAGGGGATAGACAGGAGGCACTGAACTACAGGTCAGTCTCCCTAACTTGCACACCATGCAAGCTGATGGAGAAGATTGTGCGAAAAAATCTAGTGGAACATCTGGAACGAAATATCTTTGTAACACAGCATCAACATGGGTTCAGGGATGGCAAGCCCTGCCTCACAAGATTAATTGAATTTTATGACCAGGCAACAAAAATCAGGCAAGAAAGGGAGGGGTGGGCAGACTGCATATATTTGGATTGCCAGAAAGCCTTTGACACAATACCACACAAGAGGCTAGTGAAAAAGCTGGAGGTACAGGCTGGAGTGAAAGGGAAGGTACTCAATTGGATAAGGGAGTACCTAAGCAACAGAAGACAGTGAGTCACTTTGAGAGGTGAGGTCTCAGATTGGCAAAACGCCACCAGTGGAGTCCCGTAGGGTTCAGTCCTTGGACCTATACTGTTTCTGATAAATGTAAATGATCTCCCAGAAGGTATAGAATCGTTCCTCTCATTGTTTGCTGATGATTCAAAAATTATGAGGAGGAA
>NC_091197.1:16603391-16643391 GCF_040958095.1 Procambarus clarkii | reverse complement strand
AAATTCGTTAATTAAACATAGTTAATTAAGTTAATAAAGCACCATTCCTTACCCCCATCCCATCCCAAATCCTTATCCTGACCCCTTCCAAGTGCTATATAGTCGTAATGGCTTGGCGCTCTCTCCTGATAGTTCACTTCACTTCTTATATTTAGAAACACCACTACATTTCTTTCTTAATCATAAATTTTTAAAGCATTATCACATAATTTTTAGGCTGCACGTGGTCTATTTTCTCCTACTCCACATTCCAAAACGTGGCCTTTATTCATATTAAATTCCATTTGCTAAGTGGTGCTCTATTCACTTATTTTATTTAGGTTTTCTTGAAGAGCATCACAATCGTGTAAGTTTCTTATCTTCCCTAGTATCTTAGCATCATCAGCAAACATGCTTATATAATTTCGTATTCCTTCTGGAAGGTCGTTTATGTAGACAATGAGCAATAACGGTGCAGGAACTGAACCCTGTGGTACTTCACTCCTGACATTTTTCCAGTCCAATACATAGCCTCTGATTTCTACCCTCATTTTTCTGTTGGTTAGAAAAATTGTCATCCATGTTAGAAGCCTCCCTGTCACTCCTCCTGTAATGTATGTTCCAGTTTCCATAACAACCTCTTATATGGGACTCTTTCGAAAACCTTTCGTAGGTCCAGATAAATGCGGTCAACCCAACCATCTCTTTCCTGTAAAATCTATATGGCTCTTTCATTAGAAACGACGTAAATCCTTACACAGGGTCTCCCAGATCAAAAAACCATACTGTCTTTTATCAAATCATTTTTCTCCAGGTGTTCTACCCTTTGTGTTTCCATTATTCGTTCCAGTAATTTGACTATTACATTTGTTAATGATGCAGATTTATAATTAAGGTGGGGTCTTCCGGCTACTTTTGTAGGTTGAAACTATGTTAACATTTTTTTCCACATGCTCGTGAACACGAGCAAAAGCTCGTGTGAGTGGTGAGGAAGCCAGGTTCCTAAGGCGTAGCGTACGGCTGTGTGGTGGTGTTGGAAGCCAATGGAGCTTCCAACAGCACGGGTGGAACACAAATAGACTCAGGTGAAAACTTAGTACGTAAATGAGCCACAGAGACAATTGAAAGAATTTTGTCAGTGTCAGAGTAGTTAACAGATGGAATGCATTAGGTAGTGATGTGGTGGAGGCTGACGGCATACACAGTTCCAAATGAAGATCAGACAGAACCCAGTAGGCTCAGGAATCTGTACACCAGTTGATTGACAGTTGAAAGGCGGAACCTAAAGAGCCAGAGCACAACCCCTGCAAGCTCAACTAGGCGAGTACACAGAGGGGCCTCGCGGCTGAGTGGACAGCGCTCTGGGGTCGTAGTCCTCTGGGCACAGATTCGATCCCCGGCAGAGGGATAAACAAATGGGCAGTGTTTCTTTCAACCTGGTGGCCTGTAAAATTTTAACTGGAGTAGCTTACCACCCCCCTTGACTAGAATTAGGCAATCTGCTACGAGACAGCAGACCTTTTTATATATAGAATTTTGGAAACTAATTTCCAATGTGCCGGGCCTAGCCTAATTCTCTCAGTGGTGTCTCAGTTAAGATCATTCTGCATTTTACTAATTAGTCTCTACTTATAACAGATACATCACGTTAATATGATTTCATTGTGCAATATTGTACATACCCAGTGGCCGGTCGAGGTTTCAGTTCAATTGTTCGCTTATTGTATTGCACCAATATATGCGAAACTCTCTAAATCATCATCAAACTAAAAAAGGTTGCTCTGCCCACATATCTACCTCCTGGAGCGATAATGTTCCGGTTTCCCGCCACTGATTCCACTGACGATACCCCGTCATCTCTATTATGGGGGTGTGTGTGGCGGGCCCGGGGGCCTCGGCGGCCGTGAGGTATGCGGTGAATCTCAAGAATGTATCCGTCGCTAGTCACGACGTGATGAGCCTCAGCCGGGTACCCACGGGCGGCAATCAACTCAGCCTGCGGAAAAATGCACCCTCAGAATAAGAGCGTCTTGGAAGCTTCCATCAACTAATAACGCAAATTACTTACATGAATACTGCATTATTTTTCACTAGCAGCTTATATGATGATATAAGATCATCAGGAACTGAAAAAAAAGATGTCCTCTCACCAGATATTGAGATGACAGATACACGAAGCGAGAGAAGTGCAATTATACTGGAAAAATGATTGTTTAATTAAGTAGGATCCACTTTACTGAGATACACGTATGTATTTAGGAAGTCCTTCTGTATTCAGTAGCAAGACAAATTATTTGAAAAAATCTTAAAATCATTTAAATCTTTTAACTGTTTCATGAGAAGTAACATTACGTGGAATCCACATGATTTTTTTTATTCGTAGTAATTATTAACTTTTTTCAGGAAATAGACATTAAAAGAATGAACGTCTAACGAATAATTTCATGAGAATGAATAATAAAGAAAGCATACTTGCGTGAAAGAATAATCTGAAATTTTAATATCACATGCATAACAAATATTGATATTCTCAGGCAAGGAAAAAAAAAATGCGATTTAATAGAGGAAAACTTTTCACAAGTGAGATACCAGAATGTGGAATTTTAGAATCATATGCGAATTAGGAGACTACACTCTGTTGTTGTGTTGTATATGATGAAGATTCTCCCCACAATATGTGGTTGAAATCTAATGACAATTCCACCATTATAGCAATGACAGAGTTGATATTAGGCATCAGCATCACCACAGAACTGAGTACTGACAATAACACTTCAAGTGATGTACAGTAAGTACACTTTGGTAAAAAATGCTGAAGACCAACACTCCAAAACTCCTCCTTGAAGAACAACACTCTATCACTCCTCCTTGAACACCTACACTCCACTCCTCCTCGAACACTTACACTCCACCACTCCTCCTCGAAGACAAACACTCCTCCACTCCTCAAATATCTACACTCCACCTCTCCTCCTCGAACACCTACACGCCACCACTCCTCCTTGAAGACCTACACTCCACCACTCCTCTTTTAAGACCAGCACTCCACCACTCCCTCTTGAAGACCTTCAATACACCACCACTCCTTGAAAACCAACACTCCTCCTTGAAGACCTACACTCCACCACTCCTCCTTGAAGACTTACACTCCACCACTCCTCCTTGAAGACCAACACTCCCCCTTGAAGACCTACACTCCACTACTCCACCTTGAAGACCTACACTCCACCACTCCCCCTTGAAGACCTACACTCCACCACTCCCCCTTGAAGACCTACACTCCACCACTCCGCCTTGAAGACCTACACTCCACCACTCCACCTTGAAGACCTACACTCCACCACTCCACCTTGAAGACCTACACTCCACCACTCCACCTTGAAGACCTACACTCCATCACTCCACCTTGAAGACCTACACTCCACCACTCCACCTTGAAGACCTACACTCCACCACTCCGCCTTGAAGACCAACACTCCACCACCACTCCTCGAAGACCAACACTCCACCACTCCTCCTCGAAGACCTACACTCCAGCACTTCTCCTTGTAGACCTGCACTCCTTTACTCCACCTTGAAGACCAACACTCCTCCTTGAAGACCAACACTCCTCCTTGAAGACCTACAATCCACCACTCCTCGATGACCAACACTCCACCTTGAAGACCTACACTCCACCACTCCTCCTTTAAGATCTACACTCTACCACTCCTTGAAAGCCCACATATCTTCATTCATTCTTCAAGCTAGACACTCTGGCACATTGTCTCAAATATGTGAATAATGTTTATCAGCAGTGGCACACTTTCTTTTAAAGAATGATCCTCAAGTGAAATATCGGATAGTTATATATGCGAGTCGGTGTGATAAATGATAAGAGGGACGTAAATATATGCAAATGAGACTTAGAAATTTGTTTAATATACTTCATTCACGAGAACTTGACGCATAGAGTAATGAAATACTTTTATTACCCGTCACCTGTTTTTATTAATTTATCTTACGAAGAACATAGGCGTTAAACTTGCAGGTGTACTGAGGTGAACTCACTGTGGTGAGGTGGAGATGTGGGTGCTCACCCGGGCTGCTCTGGGTGGAGGTGAGAGCAGGAGAGCTGGTGTTCCCGGGTGTGTGTGTCACCACCCGCGTCGCTACCGCCGCCATCACCACCAGGAACGCCACCCTCGCGGTCATCCTACCTGCGTCAGCTGGTACCTCGCTGGAGGAGCAAATATGTACTATTCAAAAAGATGTAACTCGACTTCATGTCTACAACTATTTATTTGGTAATTATGTACATCTAAATGTAAACTTCACAAAAGGTATTGTTATGAAGAAAAATAACTATTTCGTATTTTGTTATGGAAAATTTAGCCTTCTAAATGTTCTGTCTTGTGTTGATACTTTTAATACCCTATTAATATCCTCTTTGTTATGTCCATTCACCCACTTGTAAACCTCTATCATGTCACCCCTAACTCTTCGCCTATTAATATTATATTAATATTAATAGGGTATTAAAAATATCAACACAAGACAGAACACGAAACAATGGGTATAAATTGGATAAGTTTAGATTTAGGAAAGACTTGGGTAAATACTGGTTCGGTAACAGGGTTGTTGATTTGTGGAACCAATTACCGCGTAACGTGGTGGAGGTGGGGTCCCTCGATTGTTTCAAGGCGCGGGTTGGACAAGTATATGAGTGGGATTGGGTGGTTATAGACAGGAGCTGCCTCGAATGAGCCAATAGGCCTTCTGCAGTCGCCTTTGTTCTTATGTTCTTAAGCCTACTCTCAAGACAATCCTTCCGTCTGTCCCCACTTCCTGCTCCCTCTTTACCTGTAAAATCGATTCATTCATTAACCCGGTCTTGCACCCGTGGCAAGTAAGATACGCCGATCATTCCCGTGTCTTCTCGCTAAAGTTCTAAATATCTAAAGTAGGTGAGTACATACTTAACGCATGTAGTTAATAAATGGAATGCATTGGGAAGTGCCGTGGTGGAGGCAGACTTCATACAGTTTCAAGTGTAAATACGATAGAGCCCAGTAGACTCAGGAACATGTACACCAGTTGATTGACAGTTGAGAGGGACCAAAGGCTGTAGCTCAACCCTTGCAGGCTCAACTAGATGAGTACACACAAAAAATTATCCATTATCAACGAGAACACGGACCACTCGAGCATGGTAACACTTTCAATTGTGATGTGAGCACTAATTCTCGTCCCAGCACATTCCTGCTACAACAGGCTGCTTGTATGAAGCCTGATTACACAAGAGGATATGAAGGAAGGCCTTGCCCGCATTCCTGGAGAGTCGCTTGTGGCGCCATGACCGATATTCAAGAATTAGCACTCAAATGCCGCTCAGATTTTTTCATGAAGTTTAAATTTCAATTAAAATATTAATTAATTTTACTAACTAGCTACGCAAATTGTTTACTTTATTATAGCAGTTCTTCCTTTGTCTATCGTTATGGCATATTTATTAAGGCATGTCTAGTGTCTTGTTATTGTTAATATTATCTACATACCGCCTGTATTATTGCCCTTCACGTTGGTATATAAGGCAGTCATGTCCCCGCTTTTCCAGCCGTTAATCACCAGAAAATTATGTTTCCTTAGTTTGTGCAAGAAATTAATTATTCCTGTTAATAAAATTACTAATACCTCAAATTATTCATATAGTTACATTATTTGTACATATAAGAACATAAGAACAAAGGTAACTGCAGAAGGCCTATTGGCCCATACAAGGCAGCTCCTATTTATAACTACCCAATCCCACTCATACATGTCCAACCCACGTTTGAAACAATCGAGGGACCCCACCTCCACCACGTTACGCGGTAATTGGTTCCACAAATCAACAACCCTGTTACCGAATATTATTTATTTGTACATATACTTACATTATATGAGAGTAAGGACAAGACAAGAATATATCGATGCCAACACAGAAGACAATGTCCAACATAACAGGCCAATTACACTGGATTAATCTTTGTTTAGATAGGAGATGCCTCGTATGGGCCAATAAGCCTTCTGCAGCCTCTATGTTTCACCTCACATTTATCCCTTATGTATCCCCCCATGTTTTCACCTTCATTGTATTATCACCTGACCCAGTGCGGGTATAAAATCAACTAGTATTGTAAGATCTGTTCACTTGAGAATGAACCATGGAGGTTCGAAACGTCGTGCAAATTATATAAATAAGTGTAATACACTCTATAGTAAATCACTTCTTTTCTTCACCTTAAAAGTACGAAAATGAGTTTTGGAGAACTCCTATTTCAATTAAGCCCTGATGCTAAGAAAATAGTTAGAGGGATAGAAGCCCTAAACCAGAAAATAATAAATACAGAATATGCGGTCATATTCAATGAAACATACTTACATTAGTACATTATTTACATCATGTACTAATGTACATTAGTAAATTATTGTGTACTTACCTAATTTAACTAATTGTGCTTGCGGGGGTTGAGCTCTGGCTCTTTGGTCCCGCCTCTCAACTGTCAATCAACTAATGTACAGGTTCCTGAGTCTACTGGGCAGTATCATATCTACACTTGAAGCTGTGTATGGAGTCAGCCTCCACCACATCCTAATGCCTTCCATTTGTCTACTACTCTGACACTGAAAAAAAGTTCTTTCTAATATCTCTGTGGCTCATTTGGGCACTCAGTTTGCACCTGTGTCCCCCCTGTGCGTGTGCCCATTGTATAAATAATCTGTCTTTATCTAACCCTATCAATTCCTCTGAGAATCTTGTATGTGGTGATCAGGTCCCCTGTAACTATTCTGTCTCCCAGTGACGTGAGGTTTAATTCCCGTAGTCACTCCTCGTTGGTCATACCTCTCAGTTCGGGTACTAGTCTGGTGGCAAACCTTGGAACCTTTTCAAGTTTAGTCTTATGCTTGACTAGATATGGACTCCATGCTGGAGCCGCATACTCCAGGATTGGTCTGACATATGTGGTTTACAAAATTCTGAAAGATTCCGTACACGAGTTTCTAAAGGGCGTTCATATGTTGGTCAACCTGGCATGTGCCACTGATGTTATCCTCTTGATATGAGCTTTAGGGGACAGGTCTGGCGTGATATCAACCCCCAGGTCTTTCTCTCTCTGACTCGAAGTATTTCATCTTCCAAATGTTACCTTGTATCTGGTCTCCTGCTCCTTACACCTATGTCCATTACATTACATTTGCTTGGGTTAAACTCTAACAACCTTTTGTTCGACCATTCCTGCAGCTTGTCCAGGTAGGTAGGTAGGTAGGTGTGTGTGTGTGTGTGTGTGTGCGCGCGCGCACGCGCGTGTACTCACCTAGTTGTGCTTGAGGGAGCTTCGGCTTATTGGTCCCGCCTCTCAACCGTCAGTCAACATGTGTATAGGTTCCTGAGCCTATTAGGCGCTATCATATCTATACTTTAACTGTGTATGGAGTCTGCCTTCACCACATCACTTCCTAATGCATTTCATTTATTAACTACTCTGACACTAAATAACTTCTTTCTAATGTTTTAGGGCTCATTTTTACACTCAAATTACACCTGTGTCTCCTAGGGGGCACACGCACACAAGTGCGTGGGCCCCCATGTGTTAAACTGTCTTTGTCTACCATATCAATACCTTTGAGAATTTTGTATGTGGTGATCATGTCTCCTCTAACTCTCCTGTCTTCCGGCAACAGTGAGGTTTAATTTCCTTAGGCTCTCCTTATAGCTCCTCCCCCCCCCCCAGTACGGGTACTAGTCTGGCGGCAAACCTCTGAACCTTCTCGAATTTAGTTTTATGCTTGACGAGATATGGACTCCATGCTGGAAACAGCATACTCCAGGATAGGCCTGACATACGTGGTATACAAGGTTCTGAATGTTTCCTTACACAAGTTTCTAAAGGCCGTTTTTATATTGGCCAACCTGGCATATGCCGCTGAGGTTATCCTCTTGATGTGGGCTTCTGGGGACAGGTCTGGCGTGATATCAACCTCCAGGTTTTTCTCTCTGGTTCTTGAAGAATTTAATCTCCCAAATGATACCTTGTAGCTGGCCTCCTGCGCCTTGCACCTATCTTCATTACATTTAATTAGCTCGGGTTAAACTCTAACAACCATTTGTTGGATCATTCCTTCAGTTTTTCCAGGTCTTCTTGAAGACTTGCAATCTTAATCTTCCTCATAATTTTGGCATCATCCGCAAAGATTGAGAGGAATGCGTTTATACCCTCTGCAAGGTCATTTACGGATATCAGAAACAGAACAGGTCCGAGTTCAGAACTCTGTGAGACTCCGCTTGTGACTTCTTGCCAATCTGAGGTCTCACCCCTCACAGTAACTCTGTTTCCTATTGCTTAGGTACTCCCTCATCCACTGGAGCACCCTACCAGACACTCTTGCATGTTTCTCCAATTTAAGTACCAGTCTCTCAAGGGGTACTGTGTCAAAGGCTTTCCGACAGTCCAAGAAGTCTGCCCAACCTTCTCTTTCATGCTTAATCTTTGTCACCTGGTAGTGGAATTCTATTAAACTTGTGAGACAAGATTTACCATCCCTGAACCCATGTTGGTGGAGTGTCACGAATTCACTTCTCTCTAGATGTGTTACTAAGTTCTTTCTCACGATCTTCTCCCTTACGTTGCATGGTATACACGTTAAAGATACTGGACACTGTAGTTCAGTGTCTCTTGCCTGTCACCCTTTTGTGTGTACTCACCTAGTTGTGCTTGAATTCTGGCTCTTTGAATCCACCTCTCAACTATCACTCAATCAACTGATCAATCAGTCAAGTCCTAGGGTCAATCCCAGGACCCTAGGACTATGAATATTGAGTGTTGTCCACTCAGCCGTCAGACCCCTTATACTGGACCATTTTATGTGCATGGTCCAGGCGATTTGTTCGTGTGTGTGTCGTTCGTTGGCGCTAGTGTGTCTCCAAGAATAACACAAGTCATTACAAATCTAATGTCGGGAGCTATTACCAGCATTGCCTGGAGGCTCACTGACCTCTATAACTCTGGATTTGTTCATACCACTAACGCCTTCATGTATAAAAGTTTAGCGTAATAGTCAATTAAATGAATACCACGCTTTATGTTCCAACATTTTTACTCAACATTTTTAATAACAAAAGTTTCAGCACCAAAGAAAAAGTTGTTGAGTGAAAGTAAGGGTGGAGAGGTCACAAGGTGTGTTGCACAGCGCTGGTCTTTGCGAGGAGTGAGTGTACAACACAGTTGTGTCCACACACTCTCTTCTGCTTTGTTAGCCATATAAGTACTAGGAATCAACCGGTAAAGGGAAAATTGTAATATTTTCTTGAATTTAATATGGGCTAAAATAAAAGTTTAATACGTTAAACTTTGTATCACGATGGATCCCTTGACGATGTTTGAAATATCTTAAGCATATATTTACGATATACAGAGGCTCTTAATGACCCGTACTTGCATAGTTGCCCTACTAGAGCTGAATTTAAGGTTTAGGATCACGCCCCTCAACCATCAGTCAATTTGAATTAACCATCATCATGATACTTGAGTCAAAGTTTTAAATGGAGGTGGAGATCTCCTCCTTTTCTCCAATTCCTTTTCCGTTTCTGTTTTAGTGCATTGGTTTTAGTCTTGATTTAATAACATTATCTTGGTGGCGGATATAGATGCACAGAGTTCACTAGTGTGGCCCGTTCTTCAACTGTTTTTCGAGCCATTGTTGTCGCTGTGGATTTTGCGTCTAATGCAGCTGCTCTTGTTGGATGAATGTTGAATTTAATGTGCGGAGCTTCAGTTGCTTCACATTCCAGTAAGCCGTGTAAATGCGGTGTCTCCGCATCTGTTTCACATATATGACATTCTTTAATTATTGGGTTTATTATTTCCCAGCAGCACTTGTAACAAAGTCTGAGTGTTTGTATCGCTAATGCAATGTCTCTGGATATCTTTTTTACAGGCTTGAGAGAAGGGATTTACAAATCAGTGATGTGGATATATAGGCAGGAATGTAGTGAAGTGAGAAGCAATTTGTTGACCAGACCACACACTAGAAATTGAAGGGACGACGACGTTTCGGTCCGTCCTGGACCATTCTCAAGTCATACTTCAGCCACGTTATTGTGACTCATCTTATTTAAAACATTGCTTCTCATGCAGGCGATAAGGGGATATTAATAAGGTATTATTAAAATAAATGTGTACCAGTGATACCACTCAAATCACCTATTGACTGTTCAATACACAATGCATTCATTTTTTAAAACAAATGAAGAACGGGAGGTAAATAAACACTGAAAAATACTCAATATTATTTCAAGACGACATAAATAAGGTTTCGAAATGATCAGAAGATTGGCAGATGCAGCTTAATGCTGACAAATGCAAGGTTTTAAGCCTAGGTAATGATGATAGAGTTACTAGATACGAACTAGATGGTGTTGAGATTGCGAATTCGGAGTGCTAAAGGGATCTGGAAGTTATGATTAGTAAGAATTAACAATAAAAGAATCAATGCATAAAGGTTTGTAATAAGGCAAATAGGAAATTGGGATTTATTAATTGAAGCGTTAGTAACAAGACACCTAGTGTGATTCTTCAGCTATATCTTGCTCTGGTTACGCCCCATTTAGATTATGCAGTTCAGTTTTGGTCGCCGTACTATAGAATGGATGTAAATTCGCTTGAATGCGTCCAACGTAGGATGACAAAGTCAATCCCCCAAATTAGAAACATGTCATATGAAGAAAGATTAACAAATCTTAAACTGTATTCACTGGAAAGGCGAAGGGTGACATGGGAGAGATTTACAATGTGGATGAATGGACATAACAAAGGGGATATTAATAGGGTATTAAGAGTATCAACAGAAGATAGAACACGAAACAATGAGTTTAAATTGGATAACTTTAGATTTAGGAAAAACTAGGGCAAATACTGGTTCGGTAACAGGGTTGTTGATTTGTGGAACCAATTACCGCGCAACGTGGTGAAGGTGGGGTCCCTTGATTGATTCAAATGAGGGTTGGACATGTATATGAGTGGGATTGGGTGGTTATAAAGAGAAGCTGTCTCGTATGGGCCAAATAGGCTCTCTTCTGTTACCTTTATTCTTATGTTCTTCTTATGATTAATTTTTGATTGATCGATCAAAGAGCGATTTCAGTGCGATAATTTGTACACATTTATCTCACTAATACCTTATTAATATCCGCTTATCTCATTAACTATATTGTTTGTCACCTCTCCTCGTTCCTTCTATATATCCACACCACTGAATTCTAAATCCACCCCACACCTGTGATAGCTAAGTCCACTACGGGCTCACCATAGCTTGAAATCTTTTATTCCAAGTAGGTCATTGGACCCAAACATAACCTGACGACGCTCAATCATGCCAAAATACTACTGTGATTACTGCGACACCTACCTCACACATGACTCTCCCTCGGTGCGGAAGACTCACTGCGAGGGGCGAAAACACAAGGAAAATGTTAAAATGTACTACCTGAAGTGGATGGAGGACCAAGCTCAGTCTCTGATTGATGCAACAACTGCTGCATTTAAAGCGAGGAAGATTCCAAAGGGAGCAGGTATCTTCAGGCAACCAAATTAGAAAGGTTAAATATCCCAAAAGGAATCCACAGGGAAATAGCAGTTAGGTTATATAGACTACATCTAGGTTACAGATGCAACTGGGAGATTGGTGAACCCCGACAGAGAGAGTGCATCTTCTGCCAAACTGTCACAGAAAAGCCATTACTTCACAATCTTCTGGAATGTGAAGCAACCAGTGACCTTAGAAGAGCTTTAAGAGTTCCTGAATCATGCAGTGGCCACCCTGAAGCCATCAACACAGCCACTCTCCTGGTCAACAAAGGTGTTCAGCAGCTGGACACCCTCATAAAGACTGTGAAGCAGTATCCTTCCCCGCGATAACAGCTTGATGGTTAAATGCAAACTCAGAATACTGAGAAAAAAAAATTGCACCACTTACGGGCTATTCATGCCCGTGCCACCTCTTGGGTGGCTTAATCTTCATCATCATCATCATCATCATTCTAAATCCACAGCACCGCTCCAATGCCAGGTAAGTCCACTACGGGCTCACCAAGGCCCGTGCTACTTGCCCCACTCCTGTGCCAGGTAAGCTACGGACTCACCATAGCCCGTGCTACTTGGAACTTGTTCTGAGTAGCTGAATCTATAACAACAACATTGTAAATCGATCTTTCTAAAGTAATATTATTAAATACTAAATTACTGTCTTAACCCTCACCATTAGGGAGCCGGTCGGCAGAGCGGACAGCACACTGGGCTTGTGATCCTGTGATCCCGGGTTCGATCCCGGGCGCCGGTGAGAAACAATGGGCAGTTTCTTTCACCCTATGCCCCTGTTACCTAGCAGTAAAATACGTACCTGGGTGTTAGTCAGCTGTCACGGGCTGCTTCCTGGGGGTGGAGGCCGCGGGGACACTAAAGCCCCGAAATCATCTCAAGATAACCCTTCCTTAGTGGTCTGACATTGTCACATTGTGCATTACGCATTAATTTCTAGGTGATTTACACATGTGTGTGTGTGTAACCATACCTGTTGTTGTTGTTGTTTTAGATTTAGCTACTCAGAACGAAATGTCCATGTAGCACGGGCTAGAGAGCGCCCGCAACCTTTATAGTGAGCGCGTAACTTTACCGTTATTGTTGCTGTTTAAGATTCAGCTACTGGGAACAAAAAGTTCCAAGTAGCACGGGCTATGGTGAGCCCGTAGCGGTCACCACCTGGCACATGAGCGAGGCTGTGGTTGTAACTTTACCATTGTTGTTATAGATTGAGCTACTGGGAACAAAAAGTTCCAAGTAGCACAGGCTATGGTGAGCCCGTAGTGGACTTACCTGGCACAGGAGCGGGACTATAACTGTGAATAATATATTTACCTGTTGTTGTTGTTGTTGTTTTAGATTTAGGTACTAAGAGCGAAATGTCCATGTAGCACGGGCTATGGTGAGCCCGCAATTGAGTTCGGTTATTCGCGATATTCTTATTACTGTGAAATTTGGATCAAATTTTAAATGGAGGTAAGAGATTCTTCCTTTTTCCCTGTTTCTTTTTCGCTTCTGTTTTAGTACACTGGTTTTAGTCTTGTTTTAATAACATTATCTCTGTGGCGGGTGTAGATGCAGAATGCTCATTAGTGAGTCCATTCCTCAACGGCTTTTCTAATCATTGCAGTCGCTGTGAAATGTGCATCTAATGCAACTGCTGTCGTTGGATTAATGTCGAGCTTGATGCGCAGGGCTTCAGTAGCTTCACATTCCAGTAAGTAAGTAATGCAATAGTGGCGCCTCTGCTTCTGTTCCACAGATGACACTCTTTAACTATTGGGTTTATTACCTCCCAGCAGCACTTGTAACCAAGTCCGAGTCTGTGTATGGCCACTGCAATGTCTCTGGATATCTTTTTGTCAGGCTTGAAAGAATAGTTCTCCAGTGGCTTGTTCGTACCATATCGCAGTGGGTCTTCCTTCCGCTACTTTGGCTCTGTGGCGACTTTTGATCGTTGGGAGTATTTTCTTCTTGATTTGCTTTTTAATCTGTGAAAAACTTGGAGGTATTTGAACCTGTACAACAGGTAGAGCAGTGGCAGTTTTTGCTAGTGAGTCTGCCTTTTCATTACCATCTGTGCTGACTGGATAACAATGCCTGGAGCGAAGATTTAGAGTCTGTATGAATGATGAGATCATGTAAATTATTCTCAGTTGTATAGTTTATTGCCTCCTTCAGGACATATAATTCGGTTTGCAATGTTGAGCACCCACTATTCATGCTCCAGTAAGCTTCAGGGCTGTAAGTGTAAACTGCTGCCCCAGCAGAACCTCTCTCTTGATCAACTGATCCGTCTGTGAAGATGCGAGTCGTTGTAGGTCTTGAGATGGTTTCCATTTGTTGTTCTATGACTGCTCTGAGCCTCTGTGAGTCACATGCTGATTTTTAAACTTTTAATCCTTCAATGATTATCTTTAAGAACATAAGAACAAAGGTAACTGCAGAAGACCAATTAGCCCATACGAGGCAGCTCCTATTTATAACCACCCAATCCCACTCATGTACATGTCCAACCCACGCAACTAGATTCTTCCCATGGAGGAGGCTGCCGAGAGTGCTGATATAGTCTATCTTCCCCTTTGTTTTTAATGGTCCATTTCAAGTCTATTTTCTCTGGAATCTTGACCAGATTATCCGTCCATGCACTTGTTCTATATTTAAGGTTTCTCTGAAGCGATCTATGTATGCTTTCTATGATTGACAGTCTGGCGGTGGTTCCACCAAGTTTTGCTGTTATGGTGACTATCCTTTTTTGATCCTGTTTTCTAATGCTGGTAAGTTGGTTTCCATTCTTAGATTCTCTCGACGTGTCCATAAGATTGTATTTCATAAGTGTAGTGTTAAGTGTAAAGAAGTCATTGAGAATGTAAGAAGCCCTTACGAAACGTCAGACCAATAATAAAAAATGAATTTTGGAGAACTGATATTTTCATTACCACCGACAGTGAAGAAAAACAAGAAATATTGAGCAAATTCGTGTTTAGATTAGATTACCATCAGAGTGACGGCGGGCTGATGGAGAAATAGCCTCGGCTACCATCAGCTTTCGTCTGGTCGTGATGGTCGAGTGGATAAGGTGCCCTGTACACCAGTTGCATAGTGCTCCTGGCAGAATGGGTTTGAGTCACTTCTGGGGTGTGAGTTTTCAGTTTTTTGCTCATCTGCCATCACCACATCACCAGAAAGCAGAATCGTCTCTACTCTAGAGAATTTATAGTTCTGAGTATTTGGTGCAATATTCATATATGGGTGTACATATATATACACACACACAATATAATATATATATATATATATATATATATATATATATATATATATATATATATATATATATATATATATATATATATATATGTCGTACCTAGTAGCCAGAACTCACTTTTCAGCCTACAATGCAAGGCCCGATTTGCCTAATAAGCCAAGTTTTCATGAATTAATATATTTTCTCTAAGTTTTTTCTTATGAAATGATAAAGCAACCCATTTCATTATGTAAGAGGTCAATTTTTTTTTATTGGAGTTAAAATTAACGTAGATATATGACCGAACCTAACCAACCCTACCTAACCTAACCTAACCTATCTTTATAGGTTAGGTTTGGTTAGGTAGCCGAAAAAGTTAGGTTAGGTTAGGTTAGGTAGGTTAGGTAGTCGAAAAGCAATTAATTCATGAAAACTTGGCTTATTAGGCAAATCGGGCCTTGCATAGTAGGCTCAGAAGTGAGTTCTGGCTACTAGGTACGACATATATATATATATATATGTATATATATATATATATATATATATATATATATATATATATATATATATATATATATATATATGTGTGTGTGTGTGTGTGTGTGTGTGTGTGTATATATATGTACACCCATATATGAATATTGCACCAAATACTCAGAACTATAAATTCTAAATTCTCTAGAGTAGAGACGATTCTGCTTTCTGGTGATGTGGTGATGGCAGGTGAGCACGTCTCCTATCACTGACCTGGGCCCCAACATTGTGCTGGTCACTTCCTCAACATCCGGCTTCTCCCATCCTTTCACTTTAACTCTTTACTTATAGGGACGCTTCCCTTGAAGAGAAAGTGAGACAAAAAAGAAGAGTGTTAGAGGGTGAAGGCAGGAGAGAGAGATTGATAAAGAGCGAGAATGCCTCGGTGCCAGATTTCTAAAATTGTATTTTTGTTTTCACTTCTTTGAGGGTATTGGAAAGTGGTGATATCATCAAAACAATATTTTCACATTTTCACTGAGAATATTTTCATTAGAATATAAACTGTTATTTGTGCCTGCAGGATCAAGTTGTTATCTCTTCGAACCCGCCTTTCCAACAGTCGGTTGCCTAATGTGCTAGTTACTCTAACATTTCACCAACCATGAAAGAGAGAAAGAAATTGTTAATGACTATTGTGAGCACATAATTTGAAAATGCAGAGGATGAATGGTGCTCATAACTCAAGAAGCCCATCAGTAAACTGGAAAACGTCCAAATGGCTTCTTTAACAGAAAGAGAGATCTTCGAGGAGAGGCTAGAGGTGTTAAATATGCCAACGTTGGAAGATGGAAGGAAAAGAGGCAATATGAACACCACGTACAAAATAGTAACACGAATCAACAAAATTAACAAAGGAATTCTTGAAACTTGCAACATCAAAAATAAGAGGTACCAGATTACAAGCTAAAGAAACAAAGTTGGCGAAAAAATATTAGAAAGTTCACTTTTACAAAGTAGTAGACAGTTGGAACAAGTTAAATGAGAGGGTGTTGAAGGCCAAAACCGTCAGTAGTTTCTAAGCGTTTTATGACAAAGAGTGCTGGTAAGCTCTCATCCTGTAACTACACTTATTTACACACACACACACTTACGCACGCATGCACAAAGGAGGGACCTCGCTTCTGAGTAGACAGCGTTTTGGGGGTCGTAGTCCCAAGGGCCCGGGTTCGATCCTATAAAGAAGCAGAAACAAATATGACTCGTTTCTTTTACCCTGGTGCTCCTGTTCACCTAGCAGTAAGTTGGTACACGAGAGTTAGACATCTGCTACTGGCTGCTTCCAGGAGATGTGTGTATTTACTAATTGTATTTGTATTTACTATTTGTTTCTGCAGAATTGAGTTATTAGCTCTTGGACTCTTTTTAACCAATTTATTTGTTCTCTATTATGTCTACTACATATACATCTCTCTAACGCACGCACACACACACACACACACACACGAGTACACACACTGTACTCGGTCCTATCTTGTTTCTGATATATGTAAATGATCTCCCGGAGGGTATAGATTCATTTCTCTCAATGTTTGCTGACGATGCCAAAATAATGAGAAGGATTAAAACAGAGGAGGACTGCTTGAGGCTTCAAGAAGGCCTAGACAAGCTGAAGGAATGGTCGAACAAATGGCTGTTAGAGGTTATCCCAAGCCAATGTAATGTAATGAAGATAGGTGTAGGGAGCAGGAAGACAGCTACTAGGTATCATCTGGGAGATGAAATTCTTCAAGAGTCAGAGAGAGAAAAAGACTTGGGGGGTTGACATCACGACAGACTTGTTCCATGCAGCCCATATCAGGAGGATAACATCAGCGGCATATGCCAGACTGGCCAACATAAGAACGGCATTCAGAAACTTGTGTAAGGAATCATTCAGAACTTTGTAAACCACATATGTCAGGGCAATCCTGGAGTATGCAGCCCCAGCACGGAGTCCATATCTAGTCAAGGATAAGACTAAACTGGAAAAGGTTCAAAGGTTTGTCACCAGACTAGTACCCAAGCTGAGAGGTATGAGCCACGAGGAGAGACTACGGGAATTAAACCTCACTTCGCTGGAAGACAGAAGAGTTAGAGGATCACCACATGCTAGATTCTCGGAGGAATTGATAGGGTAGATAAAGACAGACTTTTTAACACAAGGGGCACACGCACAAGGGGACACAGGTGGAAATTGAGTGCCCAAATGAGCCATAGAGACGCTAGAAAGAATTTTTTCAGTGTCAGAGTAGTAGACAAATGGAATGCATTAGGAAGTGATGTGGTGGAGGCTGACTACATACACAGCTTCACGTGTAGATATGATAGAGCCCAGTAGGCTCAGGAACCTGTACATTAGTCGATTGACTGTTGAGAGGCGGGACCAAAGACCCAGAGCTCAATCCCCGCAAGCACAATTAGGTGAGTATACACATCCCCAGGATGCAACCCGTAGCAGCTGTTTAAGTTTGCTGGAGATACTAAGTCCAGTCCTTTGGCTCCTCCAGCCCTGTCCCGCTCCCTGCATCTTCATATATATGCTGTACTTAGTAGCCAGAACGCAGTACTTGGCCTACTACGCATGGCACATTTTACCTAATAAGCCAAGTTTTCCTGAATTTATGTATTTTTCTAATTTGTTTTCTTATGAAATGATAAAGCAATCCATTTCCTTATATGTGAGTTCATTTTTTTTATTTGAGTTAAAACTAATGTAGATATATGACTGAACCTAACCAACGTACCTTACCTAACCTAAGCTATCTTAACCTAACTTAAACCAACATAACTAAGTCAATAATTTATGTTCTTAATATAATATAATAATAATATTTAAAATAAAAAAAATGGAAACAATTGTTTGAAAATAAAATCACTTGGCCTATTAAGCAAATCGGGCCTTGCATAGTAGGCCGAGAAGTGCATTCTGGCTACTAGGTACGATATATATATTATATATATATATATGTCGTACCTAGTAGCCAGAACTCACTTTTCAGCCTACAATGCAAGGCCCAATTTGCCTAATAAGCCAAGTTTTCATGAATTAATATATTTTCTCTAATTTTTTTCTTATGCAATGATAAAGCAACCTATTTCATTATATATGAGGTAAATTTTTTTTTATTGGAGTTAAAATTAACGTAGATATATGACCGAACCTAACCAACCCTACCTAACCTAACCTAACCTATCTTTATAGGTTAGGTTAGGTTAGGTAGCCGAAAAAGTTAGGTTAGGTTAGGTTAGGTAGGTTAGGTAGTCGAAAAACAATTAATTCATGAAAACTTGGCTTATTAGGCAAATCGGGCCTTGCATAGTAGGCTGACAAGTGCGTTCTGGCTACTAGGTACGACATATATATATATATATATATATATATATATATATATATATATATATTATATATATATATATATATATATATATATATATATATATATATATATAAAATGTCGTACCTAGTAGCCAGAACGCACTTCTCAGCCTACTATGCAAGGCCCGATTTGCCTAATAAGCCAAGTATTTATGAATTAATGATTTTTCGACTACCTAACCTACCTAACCTAACCTAACCTAACTTTTTCGCCTACCTAACCTAACCTAGCCTATAGAGATAGGTTAGGTTAGGTTAGGTTTGGTAGGGTTGGTTAGGTTCGGTCATATATCTACGTTAATTTTAACTCCAATAAAAAAAATTGACCTCATACATAATGAAATGAGAAGCTTTATCATTTCATAAGAAAAACATTTGAGAAAATATATTAATTCAGGAAAACTTGGCTTATTAGGCAAATCGGGACTTGCATAGTAGGCTGAGAAGTGTGTTCTGGCTACTAGGTACGACATATATAAATATATATATATATATATATATATATATATATATATATATATATATATATATATATATATATAATGCTTGAAAGCGTATATGCTGAAAACGAAGCCCGCCTCCTAGCGGTAACAGCACCCCCACGCCGGGATTATATATTTGCTGTGGCCAATGCAGCCTTGGGTTTCAGCACAGCTCCTGTGCCAGGTAAGTCCACTACGGGCTCACCATATCCCGTGCTACTTGTCCCGCTCCTGTGCCAGGTAAGTCCACCACGGGCTCACCATAGCCCGTGGTGCTTGGAACTTGTTCCGAGTAGCTGAATCTATAACAACAACAGCAGCAGCAGCCCTGGGAACTCGCCTCAATCATGACGCTCTCCGCACTGGAGTTGCCCTTCACCTGGCCGCATTCATCCTTACCGAACATAGGTGCATCTGCGGAATTGCGATGGCAGACCAATATGGTCGTCATGGTCTGGTATGTCGTTAATCACAGTGTAAGATTGCAAGACAAAGACGTCAACAACAACATCAAGAGGGGCCTCGCCACAGCACAGCACAAAGAATTATTCAGACTCAACGAACCCAGCACTTATTCAGACTCAACGAACCTCTGAAGCGCCTAGACGGGGTCACCTTGCTTCCTTGGAAGGATGATAAGCAAGTGGTGTGGGACTACACATGCGCTTCCACACTGGCCAGTACCTACCTCCACTACAGCACAAGCGAAGGGGGCGGCGCTGCTTCTTTCAGGATAATGCAGAGAGCCATCAGATGCAGAGGTCTGGCACACTGCTACAGCTTTGTTCCAATCGGTTTGGATACCCTCTTTTCGTGGTGAAAATGTACATTAAAGTTCCTAAAGGAATTGGGAAAATTCCTAAATAAAAATTAATTGGCGCTACAAAAGACCAGAGAGCGAAAAGTTTCTTGTTCCAGCGCCTTAGTGCCACAATTCAAAGGGGAAATGCCGGTTACATCTTGGGGACGAGTCCAACGTCACAGGAATTCGAAGAAGTGTTTGACTTGCAACAATGATCGATTCTGTCTGTGTCATTTATTAATGTTTCCCATTGGCGTATATATCATTTTACTTGTATTCGTTGTGTTGTGTATGTGTTAAGGCCACGTTTTGTAATTATGTAATCTTGTACAATAAATTGGATACCTGGAATATAACTGGAGATAGTTCTGTGAGTTTTTCTACTCTCCGAGCTCAGTCTGAGGTAAGGCTCGACTTGTGATAACCTAGTCCAACAGGCTGTTTGTTGATTTGAGTGGCCCGCAGGCCCACATATCCACTTCAGCCTGGTTGGTCCGGCACTTCTTGCAAAAACATATCTAATTGACTCTTGAATACATCCACCTTTGTTCCAGCAATATTTCTAATGCTTGCTGGGAGGGTGTTGAACAGCTGTGGAACTCTGATGTTCAGACAGTGCTCTCTGATTGGGCCTATGACACCTCTACTCCTCACTGGTACATATTCATATATACATATTTGCAAGCAACCAAATTTATAAAAATCATTGAATTACGTACACATTATAGAAGTGTGTATCCATACTTGGAGATACGCACACGCATGCAAGCACAAAGTCAAACTACAGCAAAGCAGAATCCATAAACAATTAAACCTCAATACTAATCACGGGTTCTGTGCATGCTTCATAAAGCTTACCTTGTTTTGCAGTATATCCGTGAAAATTCACTAATTCTTTACAAAGCTGTACAAGTTCTAATGCGATTTATTGCAAATGCGTGTTACAGCAGGTAATTATTGTACTGTATTTTCAGGCACAATATTACACTGATCAGATTTCAGGTAAATAAGATATGCCTTTGTGTTTACAAATTACTTCTAGACGTGTTTTCTAATTAGTGAAGATTCACACAGATTTTTCAATAGTTTTGGCAATAATTTAATATCTCATTAGTTTCTCGAGCACCGTATCTCACAAACGTAGGCAGAAAAAATCACTAATTTTCGTTCAGAAACACATTTTTTCTTGCATTTCGTTAAAATAATTATCATTTAATAAGTAGAGAGCTATTTGCTTTGGTTTCATTCTGTCTCTCTACTTTGGATATTAACACTTCGTTTAGAGTTATCACATTTAACATATTTTTCTCACTTCTAATGAGGTGTATGTCATCCACGACTGGAGGATCATGCAACACTTTTGATCTCGTTTCTGAACGTTTTCTTTTTATTTCAACGGCGCTCTAAAACAAATGCAGCACCCAGTCTCTGCAGCCATATGTAACTGCGCTAATCATCATTCAGTTAACTATATTTCATATATATGTAATGTTATTTCGTATCCATTCTTCTTTTCACAGCAATCTACAAATTATTAGCAACAGAAAATAAAAGCAGTTTTCAAGCAACAAACAAAGTCACACCGCGTGGCGAGAGAGAACTCACTGAGGTAGAGAGTTGACTTGACGGGTGTTGAGGTGGTGGTGGTCTCACATGGGTCTGATGTGTTGCCGGCCCCGTCACCCTCAGTTCAGTGAGACGTCGAATGCAACTGCAAGAACACGATCGTGGCACCTTGAACCGTGTTGGAATGATTCATGAGAAACGAACTAAGTGTTGACGAAATTCCTGGTTCCTTGTTGTAGTACTGAAGGGTCTGTGACGAGCATGTAATGGGTTAGGGAAGTCCTCAGAACCTTGATCAAGGTCGTAGAGTTCGCGAGGAGCATGTAACGAGTTAAGTACCCGGGACCTTGATCTGGGTGGTAGAGTTCGTGAGGAGCGTATAAAGTGACAGGGAAGTTCCTGATGCTTTGTTGTGATATTCAATGGCTTATGAGAAACATGTAATATGTTTAGGAGTTGCCCGACTCCTTGATGCGGTCAGGTATATGGTTTATGAGGAAAAATAAGAGTGACTATTGCCGGTTGACGCGACTGGAATATTCGGTAGCGAAGGTGGGAAGGGAATGACTGAGCTCACTCGCCTCCTCGGCCGCCGGTGAGGAGGTGGATCAACAACAGGTTAGAAAGTAGGTTACGCTCGCTTGGCACGGTCCAAGGCAATTCAAAGGTGACTTACCCTCTACTGTATTTTCATTCTTCACTTATTTTTCCTCATTTCTGAACTTTTCTTCCTCTTAACCTTGTCAGTTCTGTTTTAATTGTTTGCTTTATATATATGATATAAACATCATTTATTTACATCTCTTAAATTTCAGAACAAAATTCCCAACATTTATATTCTAGAAGTAGTTTAATTAACAGCAAAACTGTACATTAATAAGTTGCATAACCTGGGACACTGCGACTGGATACAAATATTTACATATTGTCATAAAACTACACAACAGTCAATCAGTCTTCACAGGAATCAACTCCAAAGAACACACCCTTTAGAACTTTTGCCTAGTATATAATATGCCGAAAAGCTTGCAATAAGCAAAGATTTTAATTTATTATAATTTATTACGAAAAGACGGAATACAGGCTATGAATTTAATGAGAAGAGACTATAAATCTGGCTGCGGAGGTACAATCATACAGGTAATTATTGCTTGTGGGGAGATAGTCACCTAGAAAAGGACATGCTCACTCTGAGTACTAGTGGCTGCATCTAAGGTGTACTATGAACAACTTTATCCGCTACATTGTACGAGAAGCTCCACTCATGGTGTAACATGAACATCTCCATCCGCTACATAGGTACGAGGAATCACTGCATGCATTATACTGTACGACTTCCATCCAGGGAGTACCATAAACACCTGCATCTACTACACTGTATGTGCCTTCACCAAAGAGTTGAAGGCCCTGTACGAGCCTTTGCCCAGGGTGTACCATGAACACCTGCGACTACTACACTTTACAAGCCTTCATCCAGGGTGTACCATGATCACCTTACAAGGTATCATTATTGCCAGGACCTTATTACTCGTTGAAAAATAAATTGAAGACAAGTGCTCTTTTTGCACTATAAATATTCTGACCGTTACAGTCCCTTCCATTTAGCTTACTGCCTCTATCCTAATGTCTTGTGCCTCAGTATTACATAGTGCTGCCTGGCGACAGGCTGCTGGCTCTCTACCATTCTCTACGAACAGGTTCCGGAAGAATATTAAGTTTTACAGCAAATAATTTTCCAACAAGCGACTCTACACCGAAATCATTACCAACAGCAAATCACTAATGAACAAATTTATCCGAAAACCTGTCTCATTTTACTTAGATTCCGGAAAATTGAACAGTCCCATTGGTATAAGAGTCCCATTGGTATAAGTCCCAATTGGTATTTAACCATTACTCTGGTATGATTGAGCGATAAGTGACCTTTATATGTCAGAACAAATATTTTAATCTACAATACAACATTCAGAAATCCGGCAAAATACGGTTGAGACAACAGGTGTGTTAGACCGTGTCTGCAGAGAAAGGCCGTATATATACTTCATAAATTGACAATACTAGTGATTTTGTCTTGGGAATAGTTTGAAACATGATTAGATTTTTACATAAACGTGATCATTACCTGATTAACGGAAAAAAAGTGTGTGAAAGTAACTCATGAAAACAAGGAGCCTATGTGAATATAGCTGGTGAAGGGAAGTAACGCGTCTGAAAACAACTGGCGAAAGGGAAGTAACGCGTTTAAAATCATATATCGAGGGGAAGTAATGGTACACCATAAATGGAATTATGTAAGCGTTCACTGAAAGAAGTAGAATCAGTTCACATAAGAAATTGGGTGGCGATTATCTGTCAAGCTCCTGGACATTACAAAGGTCATACCTTCAGAGTGTTAATGTTCATAAGTCTGGCAGAGGTTAGGGCTGATCACGTGACCTTGCATCTCTGCTAAGCTGTAATTGCAGGCGGTTGCCTGTGTCTTTTCCATCAAACAATCCGCTTTCTAGGTGTAGTAGGAAGATAGCCATAGACTATCTTCTGTTAGGTAGGGCTTAGCTCCTGGGTTCCTTCTTAAATATCCAAGCAATTATCTTCTGTTAGGTAGGGCTTAGCTCCTGGGTTCCTTCTTAAATATCCAAGCAATTGTACATAGAGAGTAGATGATTGAAAGGAGACTCGCTACACGAGAGAGGGTCCAGCACTAGCAGGCCATGTCTACACAGGCCTGTCCCAGGCCGGCGGAGACTGACTGTTGGTCTTACCCCCCCCCCCCCCCCCCCATCGCCTCTCTAACCAACTTATACTCAGAGACCTTGGTGAGTTTGATTGTTAGGTTGATATATTTTGTTCCTCAAAATTATTTGATGTGTAGTGATTGCCGTAGTAATGTACGGCAATCAGCTGTATTGCTCTCAATTCTTGGCTGGTGACTCTAATTTTGTATTAGTGGTGATATGGGAATAGTCAATGTGAATATATTTATCCATGCAATATATAATAAATAAATAAGCTCTTTTAAGATTCGTTTAATTATCTTAAATCTGATAACCTAAGATCATTGGTTCATTTCTTGTCTTATGATAAAGGAAAAGGTAGAGTGAACAACATTACTTGTCCTCTGAAGATTATTTTTTCTCCAGATTATAACTCTTTCCACTCATCATCTGCTCATCCTGCTCTACCCCTACTTTTCTCTTTAAGTCTACATTGTATCCCACTTTCACTTTATAAACGTTCCCTTTCACCTGACTACCCTTCCTCGTTGACTCTCTCCCACTCTTCCTCTCCGACTCTCCCCCACTCTTCTTCCATGACTCTCCCTCACTCTTCCTCATTGCCATCTATCACTCGTCCTCACTTCATGTTATTCCACATCCCTGCATTTTTCCGATACGTTACAGTAACGCATGTTAAAATGCGCTACTTCCTTTCTCCAGCTGTTTTAAATGTGTTACTTCCCTTCATCAGCTACATTAGCATACGTTACTTCCCTTCACCAGCTGCTTTAAACAGCTGTTGAAGGGAAGTAACGCATGTTAAAGTAGTTAATGTACGGAAATAACGCACGTGAAAACGTATCTAACGCAAACATTTCAAAATTCTTAAAATAGTGTTGAAAAAGGGGAAAGCAATTGTGAGTAAAAACATGATATATGTGGGTGTTGACTTTCGCTTACCAGACGAGAACACGAAGGGCAAAAAATATCATCGCGTCATTTCAAAATTCCGAGAATTTCGTCAATGCTTCAGAATGTTTCGTTAAACATCAGAGGCCAACAATAATTGCAAACTATATAGCACTTGCAGGTGATGAGTCACAATAACGTGACTGAAGAATGTTGATCAAACCACATATGACACTTGAAACGGATGAAGATAAGGATTTGGGATGGGACTGGGAAGGAATGGTGCCCAAGCACTTTGACGGTCGAGGATTAAACGCCGACCTGCATGAAGCGAGACCGTCGCTCGAGACCGTCCATCCCAAGTGGTCGGCAAAATTATCGAAAAAATTGCATGCATTTAATATACTGATTTATATATTTACATCAGTTTGTAGTATACAATTCATCAATTAAAATCATATTGCTTCTTGTCAACATAAAAAGATAATCGAGATACATAGATATGTTAAAACGTGTATGATTTATTTGTAGGAACACTTGAGGAAGTAGAAGCGACGGTCTTCCTTAATGCAAGTCGGCTGTTCAATCCCCGACCGTACAATTAGTTGGGCACCATTCATTTCCCCCTTCCCATCCCAAATGTGTATTCTCATTCCTTCTAAATGCTGTATAGTCGTAATGGCTTAGTTCTTTCTCCTGATTACCTTATCTTGAGAAATAGGGGAGTAATTTATATCATTTATCAACTACACAAAATATATATAAATACGTTAGGTTCCTTAAAAAATGACAAAACTCTCTGATACGTTTTCACAGTTAAATAAAATCTTGATTTGTTAAAAGAAACTGTTCCGTTATTAAAAAGCATGACGCTAAAATGTTATTAAGAATGAATGTCTTAGTCATCAAGCATTACCCTCGTCTTAGATTTTAATTTTACATCCTCGAGATAACACATGCAATAGAGATAAATAATTAGGTTCCGCATTGTCGATCACGGAAGGTCTGTTGTGTTCACTGAAGTTCCCCATAAAGTCTGGCCACTGACGTTCTTCCAGAATGTCACAAACAGGAGGTGCCTAACTTCCGGGTACACATACACAAGAAAACGAACCGAGTCCTCAGGTGGAAGTAAACCTTTAACAAACATCAGGTTTAGATAGCAAGAAGACATGAATGGGGTCATAACAAACATCAGGTTCAGATAGCAAGAAGACATGAATGGGATCATAACAAATATCAGGTGTAGATAGCAAGAAGACGTGAATGGGGTCATAACAAACGTCAGGTTTAGATAGCAAGAAGGCATGAATGAGATAATCTGCAAGCAGATTACTTTACACTTGCCTGTAAGTGGCAACACCAGAAAGATTTCAATGAAAAGCTCGAGAATGATCGTGAGTCCCGGCTTTCCTATAGTAAAGATCAGTAAATTTAATTCGTCACTTAACACAAAGTTTATGCAGTATTGAATAAAATATTTAAGCAATCTTGTTAACGATGGTTTCAGGCTATTAACTGCCATCAATGATGGCTGAAACACTGTAAAATATGATAATCTTTGAGCTTAGACTGTTACACGTGAAAACATAGTAGTTTAGATTGATACACTGTAAAACAAAACAACTTTAGAATAAATTAAATGAAAATATGGTAATTGTAAAAAAAAAACTATTAGGTGTATGTGTGAACGGAATTCATCAACATAATAAAATGGTGTGATACTCAATTTAGTATTGCACAATTAAACGTTCAAAGTGACACAAATATTTCCTTTCATAAACGTTCTGAAATTGGATAGTTTTTTCTTCAGCTCTGTACCTAGACTTGATGAAAGTTATAGTAGAAAAAGTGGATTAGAAGAGCCAGGTCGACTCGAACACCGAAAACAGGTTTACCGTGCCTGAATTTAGAATCATAAACTCACTTTCCTTCAAAAGGCTGATCGTTTATTTGGTTTTGCGTTAAATGCGAATTTGCTTTGAAATGGCGCCTAGTGATATAAATGACAAAGATATCTGAGTGAAGGTTGAAACTTCCCCAATAGGAGGCGTGCTTGGCAGTTTTCTGATCATATTTTTCAACCAATTCACCCAGTAAAGGTCTGGAAATTACGGAAACCAGTTAAAGGCCCAGAAGTTTTTAGGGTGATGGAAAATCGTAAACCCTCACAGGTGAGGGAAACAAAAACATTGTAACTGTAACTCAACCAAATAATGTTGAAATTAGAGATCATTGTACGACAGGAATCTAGGATTTATTATTAATTAATAGAGAGCTAACACAAGAAAACAGTACACAACAAATTGTCGTTACGTGGGATGAGCTTCGGATCTTTGATCACGCCTCTCAACAAGCGTTTAAGAGCACGAAATACAACAGATTGCTGCGATCCATAAGTAAAAGTGTTAATAATAAATTATCTGTTGTTATTCTTGAGCTTTATCTCCTCCTTGTTAGCCTCCATTTGCAGTTTAAGATCAAGGAAACTATATCCAATTCCCACATCAGAAAATAAAGAAGCGACGAGGTTTCGGTCCGTCCAAGACTACTATCAAGTCGTGTAATACAGGTCAAGGGATAAAACAAAGTATACAACAAGGGTGATATTGAGAAAATAAATAGGAGCAATTAAGTGATTTATTGCTCCAATTGACTCTCTCATTTAAATATGTATCACGTTTGTGTGTTTTGTTTGTGTAAATGTGATATTAATCTTAAGAATTTCGAGAAAAACAGAACGAAAAGTTAAGGGAATAAACTAGAAAAGTTTAAATGTAAAAATGACATTATAGCTCTAGAATTTCATGGTATCACTCTAGGACACAATGGGGTATCTCTAGGACACTCATGGGTGGTAACTGTTGTATTCTATGATGTCACTCTAGGACACAGTGGGGTACCTCTAAGACACCCATGGAGTCACACAAGGGCAGTATTTTTTTTTTATCTTTTTTTAACTGCAACCCATAGCAAGAACCCATTTTTGTATTGCGTCCCAGTATGTATGTGTGTAATAAATCAGAAACACACTCTCTGAATTATTCGTTTATTTACTACAGACATATGATAAATGCATATTTAAGGATGGAATCTTCCATTAAACTGCATGTTTCTATTTTTAGGAAGAATATTGAAAAATCAAAATTAACATTTGGTATGTAATTCCAGCGCAAAGAAATAAACAATATATTAAACACATTATTTATAATAATAATAATAATGTTTACTCAGCGAAAAGTACATACATACAAAATGAGTTACAAAGAGAATGTTGGATTTCTATATAGAGCAGGTATATATATACTATGCCTAAAGGCACTAATACGCACAGCGTTTCGGACATTTAATGAGAAGGATGTGCTTGTTTGTTTGTAAGTAGTTGATTTAAATTCGGAACACAGGAAGACAATGCTACACTCATATCTGGTGCCGTGTTGAGCTGGTTTTTACTTTTCATTTTTAATTGAGTTAAAGCGGAAAATCGTAGTTTCACAAGTAAGCTGTAGTAAAAGTTCATAGTATCAAAATAGCTTTTTTACTTAAAAGTTGAAATTTTCCTTTTAACTTTAATCCAAAATGATTAAAAGTTTAATTCCTGCAAGTCATTCTTCAGAGTAAATGAACTACTAATATGCTGCAATTCCTAACCAATCGCATGCCAACAAGCGTACCATCAGCCTAGCAAATTGCAATGATGAGTGATGAGTACGAATTATTTTTCGCTTTCACTTGCTTATTTTGGGGGATTTTGTTCGTTTGTAGCGACCGATTTTATTTATTTTGCAACCAACTAAAGAATAGTGACCAGCAGTTTGAAAATCCCTGTTCTAGGACACCATGTAGTCACTCCAGGACACATTGGAACCCTGCTCTAGGACACCAAGTGGTCACTCCAGGACACATTGGAATCCTGCTCTAGGAATTCCATGTAGTCACTCTAGGACACACTGAGACTCTGACACCAGATGGAAAAAGACAGTGATCATGTTAATTTACAATCTCAAAGCAAATAACAGAAAACTCACAGACAGGAGTACGATGACAACAACAAAACATTAATAGACGAACTGCGGTGTCAGCTACAGCAGCACACACAGAGAAAACGGAATTTACCAAGGTATTATCTTAATCTTAACTATTCAATTTGCATTTATTGTTTCGTGTTGTATTTTAGTATAGGATAGTATAATACATAAGGATATGAGCTACCTAACATAATGGGTTTACCTTGAGCAGTTACATCTATTATGTTCTTATATTCAGGTAACTTTACACATCATCATGACAATGCCCATATGTAAGTGATCTTGTGTAAGAGACCTTATATTAGAGACTAGGTGTCTTGAGGATTGGTATACGAGACCTGATACTTAGAGATTGGTGCTCACTTAATTGTACTCACCTAATTGTGCTTGCGGGGGTTGAGCTCTGGCTCTTTGGTCCCACCTCTCAACTGTCAATCAACTGATGTACAGATTCCTGAGTCTACTGGGCTCCATCATCTCTACATTTGAAACTCTATATAGAGTCAGCCTCCACCACATCACTGCCTAATGCATTCCATCTGTTAACTACTCTGACACTGAAAAAGTTCATCTAACGTCCCTGTGGCTCATTTGGGTACTCAGTTTCCACGTGTCCCCCCTTGTTCGCGTACCACCCGTGTTAAACAGTTTATCTTTATCTACCCTGTCAATTCCTCTAGATAATTTTGTAGGTAGTGATCATGTCTCCCCTTACTCTTCTGTCTTCTAGTGTCGTGAGATGCATTTCTCGCAGCCTTTCTTCGTAATTCATGCCTCTTAGCTCTGGGACTAGCCTAGTGGCATATCTCAGAACTTTTTCAAGCTTCGCCTTGTGCTGTAAGATACCTGGTGTATAGAGGAACTGTGTAAGAGAAATGTTGTAAATGGCCTGGATTAGGAGACGTTGTGTAAGAGATGTAAGACTTTTTACACCTTTTACGGTGATGGAAGCCTTATGTAAAAGGACCTGATGTAAAAGACCTGGTTCAAGAGATCTGGCGTAATGGACATTTTGTAAGATACCCAAGGTATGTGATCAGGTATGAGAGACTTTAAGTAAGAGTTCTAGAGAAACCTTATGTAAAGTAACTTGGTGTAAGAGACCTGATGTAAAATATATTTTATATAAGTGCTGCTGTAAGAAAGCAAGAATCCTTGTGTAAGAACGCATGAACCAGGTGTTAAAGACCATGATAACGAATGTAAAATAACAAGTGTTTTAGCGTAAAATAACAAGTGTTTGGCGTAAGAGAAACTGTTTTCTCACCTGATGTCGTGGAGAAACTTTCTTGTTTACCAGGCGTGGCTGTGGCTGGCCGTGGGAAGAACAAACAGGTTTGCAATACACTTCTACCTTCTCTCGCGAGGCCCCAGTATGCGCAACGGTCAAATCTGAGCAGGAAGAATCGAACGAAAGGGCTATGGGTGGGAAGAATGGAAAGCTACACGTGTTGGAACAAGAACATGGAGAGGAGGAAGAAATGAGATAAAAGGAGAGAAGAAAAAAATGAAAAGGAGAATAGTAAACATAAACTAAACTAAAAAGTGAGACTGGTTAAATAAGAAATAAGAGGTTTCATAAAACATAACCTAGAAGCAAGGGCACGAATATATCATTATCTTTCTGTAACAAGATTTGCTCCCCTATTCTAACATGGTTAAACGGTTTTCCATTACTTGGGACAGGAAGACTAATTGCTAAAAATGGTCCGTTTGGGCCAACTATTGACCTTTCCCAGGATGCAGACCAAGACAATTTCCTAACACTTGGATACTTGTTTACTGCTAGGTGAACAGAGGCAACTGGTACACGAAAACGTGCTGAAACAACTCTCACCTGCCGCATGAATCGACCCGGGATCTTTCAGTACTCAACCGACTGCGCGGACTTTTGCGGTACATTATCTCTCACCACCGTCATGAATGTTTGCCATTCTATGACTGCAGGGGAAATTCCTCTTTATAGCCAATAAGTTACATGAAGTGCGGCCACTCGCCAGGTCCGGCGTGGAGCGAGGCGCGGTAAACCAGCGAGAGTGAAAGTGATTCACTTGGGCAGTGCTGCAACTGCTGAGTCATCAATGGTTACAGTAATTGTCTTTCACTCAAGAAATTTCCTAGTGAGCTATGCCTCTCCTGCTCTGTAACCCTACGCATATATATATTATATTATATTATATTATATATATAATATATATAATATAATATATATACGCATATATATATTATATATATATATATATGTGTGTGTGTGTGTGTGTGTGTGTGTGGTGTGTGTGTGTGTGTAAATCACGAAAAATAGAAACGTGATAAAAAATGAGACAGTGTCAGACCACGGAGGAAAAATGAAACAAGAATTTCCTTAAGTACATACGTATATTATTACATCTTCAGAAGGATATTATATATATATATATATATATATATATATATATATATATATATATATATATATATATATATATATATATATATATATATATATATATATATATTAAAAAATGGACGAAAAAGTAAGATTAATAATTCTAACACGAATTTTCTCAATATTTCTTATGTTTCTTTTCACTGTCGATGGTAATTGAAAAATCAATTCTCCAAAATTCATTTTTATTTCTAGTCTGACGCGACACTTGAACGCGATTCGTAATAACTTATTACATTTTCAAAGACTTTAGTTTACACACACACAACTATAACCTGCAAACACTAAACAGAGTTCTACTATGCTCTAATTTAAACAGCTTTCATCTTATATACCTGCATTTGGGTGAGGTGATATGTTACAACAGTTTTGGATGAGGTGAACAAAACTTTCAACACAGAACGGAACACGAAAGAATGGGTATTAATTGGGTAAATTGAAGGTAAGGATGGAAGTAACTGCAAAAGGGTCTATTGGCCCATACTTCTTGATGCTTCTATATTGGAGCGGAGTCTTGAAGTGGGTAGAATATAGTTGTGCATTAATTGGCTGTTGATTGCTGGTGTTGACTTCTTGATGTGTAGTGCCTCGCAGATGTCAAGCCGCCTGCTGTCGCTGTATCTATCGATGATTTCTGTGTTGTTTGCTAAGATTTCTCTGGTGATGGTCTGGTTGTGGGAAGAGATTATATGTTCCTTAATGGAGCCCTTTTGCTTATGCATCGTTAATCGCCTGGAAAGAGATGTTGTTGTCTTGCTTATATACCGAGTTCTTTGAGGCTTACAGTCCCCGAGTGGGTATTTGATGGCATAGACGACGTTGGTCTCTTTTAAAGCGTTCTGCTTTGTGTCTGGAGAGTTTCTCATGAGTAGGTTGGCCGTTTTTTTTGGTTTTATAGTAAATCGTCAGTTGTATCTTCTGATTTTTGTCTGTAGGGATAACGTTTCTATTAACAATATCTTTCAGGACCCTTTCCTCCGTTTTATGAGCTGTGGAAAAGAAGGTCCTGTAAAATAGTCTAATAGAGGGTATAGGTGTTGTGTTAGTTGTCTCTTCAGAGGTTGCATGGCGTTTCACCTTCCTACTTATGATGTCTTCAACGAAACCACTGAAGAAGCCGTTGTTGACTAGGACCTGCCTTACCCTACAGAGTTCTTCATCGACTTGCTTCCATCCTGAGCTGTGGCTAAGAGCACAGTCGACATAAGCGTTAACAACACTCCTCTTGTACCTGACCTGCAGATGTCATCTGCAGGAGCTGAAAGAGGCATTTGAGCAGAGTTCCGTGCTGCGTTTCACTTACGAGATGGAAAAGGATGGGAAGCTGCCCTTTCTAGATGTAACAGTCATGGAAAAGAGCGGAGGTTTCCACACTGCAGTCTACACTAAGGAAACGAACATAGGAATGTGCCTAAATGCCAACAGCGACTGCCCAGACAGGTACAAGAGGAGTGTTGTTAACGCATATGTCGACCGTGCTCTAAGCCACAGCTCAGAATGGAAGCAAGTCGACGAAGAACTCTGTAGGGTAAGGCAGGTCCTAGTCAACAACGGCTTCTCCAATGGTTTCGTCGAAGACATCATAAGAAGGAAAGTGAAACGCCATGCAACCTCTGAAGAGACAACTAACACAACACCTATACCCCCCTATTAGACTATTTTACATGAACTTCTTTTCCACAGCTCATAAAACAGAGGAAAGGGTCCTGAAAGATATTGTTAATAGAAACGTTATCCCTACAGACAAAAATCAGAGGATACAACTGACGATTTACTATAAAACCAGAAAAACGGCCAGCCTACTCATGAGAAACTCTCCAGACACAAAGCAGAACGCTTTAAAAGAGACCAACGTCGTCTATGCCTTCAAATGCCCACTTGGGGACTGTAAGCTCCAAAAAAACCCAGTATATAGGCAAGACAACAACATCTCTTTCTAGGCGTTTAACGATGCATAAACAACAGGGCTCCATTAAGGAACATATAATCTCTTCCCACAACCAAACCATCGCCAGAGAAATCCTAGTAAACAACACAGAAATCATCGATAGATACAGCGATAGCAGGCGGCTTGACGTTTGCGAAGCACTACACATTAAGAAGTCAACATCAGCAATCAACAGCCAATTAATGCACAACTATATTCTACCCACCTCAAGACTCCGCTCCAATATAGAAGCATCAAGAAATATGGACCAATAGGCTTTCTACAATCACTTCCATTTCAATACCCATTGTTTCGTATTCTGTCTTGTGTTGATGATTTTTTTTTTTTTTTGAGATATATACAAGAGTTGTTACATTCTTGTACAGCCTACTAGTACGCGTAGCGTTTCGGGCAAGTCCTTAATCCTATGGTTCCTGGAATACGATCCCCTGCCGCGAAGAATCGTTTTTTCATCCAAGTACACATTTTACTGTTGCGTTAAACAGAGGCTACAGTTAAGGAATTGCGCCCAGTAAATCCTCCCCGGCCAGGATACGAACCCATGACATAGCGCTCGCGGAACGCCAGGCGAGTGTCTTACCACTACACCACGGAGACTGCATAAATTAATACCCTATTAATTAATAGCCTAAATTAATACCCTATTAATGCCACCTCTTGTTCTGTCTTGTGTTGATGAAATTAATACCCTATTAATGCCACCTCACCCCATCCACCTCACTCAAATGTAGATATAAACAAAATCGGAGATGTGTAAGTTCTATTCAGTTGTGTATTTGTAAACTAAAGTCTTTGAAAATGTAATAAGTTTTACGAAACGCGCTCGTGTCGCGTCAGACTAGAAATAAAAATGAATTTTGGAGAATTGATTTTTGAATTACCTCCAACAGTGAAAAGAAATATACGAAAGATTGAGAAAATTCGTGTTAGAATTATTAATCTTACTTTTTCGGTCATATTTAATATTATATATATATATTATATATATATATATATATATATATATATATATATATATATATATATATATATATATATATATATAATTGCTTAAACTCACAAGTCTGAAGTTAAACAACAAACCTCCTATGGGCACTGGAGCAAGTGAGAGGTCACTCACGTTTTTCATCAAGCTCCTGTTAATATGGGAGAACACCATGTCTATGCTTTATGCACTGACTTGCTTAAACTTGCAAGTTTGAAGTTAAACAACTTTAGACAACCCCCACCAAGTGACTCGAACCCTAGCCAGAACAGATGCTTCACAACACCTGGCATAGCTGGTACGCCTTTAACCCACTACTCCACTCAGACCCTTAAAAGAGATGAGAATTTTGAGGTATTTAACCCCCCAAATATCCCCACCTCTGAAGGGCTCTAGTGCCCATTAACACTAAATTATCTTTAGAAAAAAAAGTAATAATTAAAATCGTTCATTCAAGTTAATAATGTGAGATATCCAGTTTCCTCTTACCCAACCACTTGGGCTGGACAGTAGAGCGACGGACTCGCCGCATGTAGGGCGGCGTTCAATCCCCGACCGTCCAAGTGGTTAGACACCATTCCCTCCCCCCGTCTCATCCCAAATCCTTATCCTGACCTCTTCCAAGTGCTATATAGTCGCAATAGTTTGGCGCTTTCCCACGACAGCAACTGCATTACATGCACATTTCACAGCGACTACAATGATTTGAAAAGCCGTTGAGGAATGGGATTCACTAGTGAGCATTCTGCATCTACATCCACCACCAAGATAATGTTATTAAAACAAGACTAAAACCAGTGCACTAAAACAGAAGCGAAAAAGAAACTGGGAAAAAGGAGGAATCACCACCTCCATTTAAAAAACTTTGACCCAAATATCACAGTAACAAGGTTATCGTGAATAACCGAACTCAATTACGGGGTAACAATAGCGCGTGCTACATGGACATTTCGCTCTGAGTAGCTGAATCCAAAACAACAACGGCGCTTTCCCCTGATAATTCCCTTCTCTCATACATTTGGGACGCCATTTCTGAGTGGCAACAATTAGTCACCCAGGACAGAGGCGGAGGAAGAGGAGTGAATTTCCTGATGTCCTCGCAGGAACCTGTTCCTAAGTTTAAGGTCAGTATGTGTGTGTACAATAATCTTAGAAAAACAGTATGATTAAAATTTATAAATGCAAATAAATGTGATATAGAGGGTAAAGCTATGAGCAATACCAGTGCGATAAGTAATCAAGAAGAGAGAATTAAGAAAAACTAGGAAATACCGTATAATATAGATAGAAAGAGAAGCAGGGATGAGATACACGGATACAGGAAGTGTAACGGACCTTGGATCATAATAAGTGGTGGTGACCTCCTTTACAGACGTCCTTTACGGCAACGTCCGTCCCAGCACACCGTGGCTACCTCGGGGAGTGTGCGGACCTCTGTTTACCTTCCTCTACCGCCGGACACATCAACCATATACACTGTAACATTTCTGCAGCTCTACCCACCTCTTATCATATTACTGTGAGGGATACAGCCTCCAGCCTCACATGTATTGCATTAGAATAATTAGCTCATCCACGCGACGCTAGTATGCTCGTGCTGTGACTCACCCTCAAGTATAATACTACGCTTCCATATCCGAGGAACGGCGATACTGTTTAAAGTTGAATGTGCTTGTACTAACATTAAAAAAGGCTGAGCGCAATACATGTGTGCTTGAGACTGATTCACCGCCTCTGCTTGAGGCGGCGAATATCATTAAAACAATAACCACACACACACACACACACTCACTCACTCACACTCACACTCTCGCCGTCATGGTGATGTGATCCCACATTTAACCTCACAGGCGTTTACAATTTATTGCCAGTGATCCGATCAGTATTACCTTACGCAAACATAAGTGCATTGTTTTGAAAGGGACTTTAAGAAAGCATATACATCGTATTCTCGGAAAGCATTCATCGTATAAATTTAAACTAGTGAGAAAAAGTTTCTGAACCATCATTAGTGAGATACAGCATCTGAACGCAAGTTAATGAAAACCAATCTTTAAATTAGTGAAATGCAGAGACTGAACTTACAGCAGTGAGACAAGGCATATGAACCCACACTAGTGCAATACTTTGACTGAACCTACAGTATTGGTGACGATACGGTAACGATAATATCTAGATCATCTCAAGTGAGTATATGTTTGCGAAACTGTCGTCGCATATATGCAAAATGTCGTGCTCTAACTAACCCCAACCACAACAGGTAAGCTTCCCAGCCAGTACTGAGAAGCCAGTAAGCTTTCGAGTACTTCCCAGGTTACCAGTACTTCCCAGCGAAGGGAAGAAATAGCCTAAGCTACTCTATCCTTTTGAGAAGTAATTCCTTTTCTCAATAAACGTACTTGAACTTGAGTATGCAAAAACTACTTGATCCCCAGATAGTAAGTAAAAACTACTTGATCCCCATATAGCAAGCAAAACCTACTTACTATGAAGGCTGGTGAGTAGCATAATATGTTGTGTGTTAATACTTTTAAAAATAACAATAAAAAATGAACATGATAGATTCATTATATTTCTTTCGGTATTCACCTATTTGTACTCGCCTATTTGTGCTTGCGGGGGTTGAGCTCTGGCTCTTTGGTCCCGCTTCTCAACCGTCAATCAACAGGTGTACAGGTTCCTGAGCCTATTGGGCCCTATCATATCTACACTTGAAACTGTGTATGGAGTCAGCATCCACCACATCACTGCCTAAGGCATTCCATTTGTCAACTACTCTGACACTGAAAAAGTTCTTTCTAATATCTCTGTGGCTCATTTGTGCACTCAGTTTCCACCTGTTTCCCTAGTGCGTGTGCCCTTTGTGTTAAATAGCCTGTCTTTAAATACCCTATCTATTCCTTTGAGAATCTTGAATGTGGTAATCATGCCCTCCCTAACTCTTCTGTCTTCCAGCGACGTGAGGTTTAATTCCCGTAGTCTCTCCTCGTAGCTCATACCTCTTAGCTCAGGTACTAGTCTGGTGGCCAACCTTTGAACCTTTTCCAGTTTAGTCTTATCCCTGACTAAATATGGACTCCATGCCGGGGCTGCATACTCAAGGATTGGCCTGACATATATGGAATACAAAGTTCTGAATGATTCCTTGCACAAGTTTCTAAAGGCCGTTCTTATGTTGGTTAGCTTGGCATATGCCGCTGATGTTATCCTCTTGATATGGGCTGCAGGGGAGAGGTCTGGCGTGATATCAATCTCCAAGTCTTTTTCTTTCTCTGACTCTTGATAAATTTCATCTCCCAAATGATGACAGATGGAAAGGTGTGTGTGTGCTCACCTAGCTGTGCTTGTGGAGGTGGCGCTCTGGCTCTTTGGCCCCGCCTCCCAACCGTCAATCAACTGATATACTTGTGCCTGAGTCCTGAGTTTACTGGGCTCAATCATATCTACACTTGAAACTGTGTATAGAGTCTACTTCCATCACATCACTTTCTAATGCATTCCATCTGTCAACTACTCTGACACAAAACAAAATATTTCTAATGTCTCTATGGCTTATTTGAGCTCTCAATTTCCACCTGTGTCCTCTAATGCGTGTGCCCTTTGTGTTAAATAGACTGTCTCTATCTACCCTATCAATTCCTTTGAGAATCTTTTATGTTGTGATCATGTCCCTCCCTATCTCTTGTGTATTCCAGTGACATGAAGTTTAATTCCCGTAGTGTCTCCTCGTAGCTCATACCCCTTACTTCGGGTACTAATCTGGTGTCAAACTTCTCTCTCTCTCACACACAGTTTCTCTCCCCCCTCTCCCTATTCCCGCTCTCTCCCTCCGTCCCTGCTCTCCTCCCCCCCCCCCCCTCACTCGATCCTGTCCCTCATGGTATAAATTAACCCCATGAGTACGCATTACAACAGGGAATGAACATGGAGGGGAAACAACATTATACAGATGGAGGTGAGGGACACTGATGAACCAATTAATGACCTGATCATTAGCAAATGAGGGGAATTCAGAGGGGAACTAAAATAAAAATAGGGAGAAACAAGAAATAAGGGAAACAATAAACAGCTTACAAAATGAGCTGCGGGCTATTCCCTAAATGCTGGGAATATGACAAGGGGAAGGGACTTGTGCAGTACAAGCCGTATTCTCAGAATTGCTGAGAAAAAGTCAGGAAGATATGTCCACAGTGGAGGAAGTTGCCATGTAAACAGCCCGTCTCAGGAAGTAGCAAGATGTACTAGTCAGCTGTTGGTTAGGAAAAAAACAATAGTCGTGGTAGGTATTAAGAAACAAGAAGGTTCCAGTTGGGTGGAGTGGAGAGCTAAGGACAAAACTGCAGTCACACAGACCCTGAAGAAGGTACAGATGGAGAGGGCTGAATAAAATATAGAGAAAGTTTTCAGGCTTGGCAAGTACAGTAAGGAAAGAGATCGATTGATAAAGATAATATTCACGAACGAGGCTACACAAGTGGAAATTCTAACAGAGAAGAGCAAGCTGTTATATGCAATGGAATACAAAAAGGTATTTCTTCAGTAGGAAATACTGAGGTATATAAAAGCTGAAAGTATATAGAAGCTAGGATGAGTGTAGCTTTAGCAACCACATTGACCTCTTAACAAGTTGACCTGTGACTGGTGCTGTTTCTTTTACCAATTATGCGTGCCTACTGACTAGAACTGTCAAATACCTTCAGTTCGGAAAAATATTGAATTCCATAGACATACGAAATTGAATTGAGGGATTGATTGGTTAACAGCTTAATTAAAGTAAAGAAAAATATATTTCTTGATATAGGATATGGAAAAATATGTCCATATTTTTTTATAAAAGTATGACAACATTTTATTACATGATTGCCATATATTATTCTGCCACATATTCGACCTCATATGTTAGGGGCCATGATGCACTGTACATTTGATTTGCATCACAATACAACAAGCATATGAGTTTAATATATATATATTAAAAATGTGCCTCTTAGTTATTTGCAGTTTAGACTGGTAACAATTGTAAATTTTGTGTAGCCTATCCTTAACACACATGAATAAACGTCGTAAGCAGCAAAGCAAGATTAACGTAAGTTTTTTCATCGTGGTCAGGTAAATATTTAAAGTCTTTCCACTGGTATGTTCTTATTAAGTACCGTCTACTGCAGCTTCTAATTTGCAAGTATTCCTTAATTCTTAACAAGCTTCATGATTTAGGTAAACTCGTATCGTAAATACAAGATATATGACACCTAATAGGTGTCATATATCTTGACATATTGTTAAATCAGAAACTTTTAGTTATGTAGCCTGTGTACAGGATATTGGCAATGATTCACTTATAGTACTAAACACTGTAAGTATGATACATTTGTCTAGGCACTATGATTAGGGTGCGACTGACTAGGTACTGTAGTTCTACTAAT
>NC_091197.1:16543391-16598391 GCF_040958095.1 Procambarus clarkii | reverse complement strand
TACACACACACACACACACCCCACCTCCCACATCTCCCACCACACATTTCACCTCCCAGATGGTACTTTGTGTTCAGCCTTCTGCTCCCTTCGCCTAATTTCATTACTTTGCACTTTTCTGAGTTGAACTTTAGTAGCCATATTCTAGACAATTCTACCAGCCTGTCCAGGTCGTTCTGTAGTCTCTGTCTATCATCATCTGTCTTGATTCTTCTCAATTTTTGCCTCATCAGCAAACATTGAGAGGAATGAGTCTATACCCTCTGTAAGATCGTAAAACATATATTAGAAACAGGATTGGTCCAAGTACAGAGCCCTGTGGGACTTCGCTGGTGACATCTCGCCACTCCGATGTCTCCCCCTCACAGTTACTCTCTGTTTCCTGTTGCTTAGATACTCTCTTATCCACTGGAGCCCCTTACCTTTTACTCCTGCCTGTTGCTCCAACTTTCGTAACAGCTTTTTATGGGTACTGTGCCAAAAGCTTTCTGACACTCCAAGAAAATGCAGTCTGCCCACCCTTCTCTTTCTTGCGTAATTTGTGTTACTTGGTCATAGAAACGTGTGTGTGTATACTCACCTAGTTGTATTTGCGGGGGTTGAGCTCTGGCTAACTTGGTCCTGCCTCTCAACTGTCAATCAACTGGTGTACAGATTCCCGAGCCTATTGGGCTCTATCATATCTATATTTGAAACTGTATGGAGTCAGCCTCCACCACAACACTACTTAATGCATTCCATTTGTTAACTACTCTGAAAAAAATATTTCTAACGTCTCTGTGGCTCATCTGGGTACTAAGTTTCCACCTGTGTCCCCCTTGTTTGTGTTCCACCCGTGCTGAAGAGTTTGTCTTTGTCCACCCTGTCAATTCCCCTGAGAATTTTGTAGGTGGTTATCATTTCTCCACTTTTCTGTTTTCCAGGGTTGTGAGGTTCAGCTCCCTTAGCCTTTCCTCGTAGCTCATTCCTCTCAGTTCCGGAACCAGTCTGGTGGCATACCTCTGAATCTTCTCTAACTTCGTCTTGTGTTTAACTAGGTATGGACTTCAGGCTGGAGTTGCATACGCCGAGATTGGTCTTACATTCTCCTTCCCCTGCCTCTGTCCCTCTCTCAACCCTCACCCACACATTCGCACCCCCCTCCCCCCCACACGCACGCACACACGTACACTGGGGTTAGTGTAGACTAACAAACGCTAGGGAAAAGAAAAGTGATCAAGCAAGATGGTAAGAAAACTGAACACAGGTGGAGGAGAGGAACAGGACGAGTCATAGATGGAGATGACTGTTCGCGCATGGAGGGAAATCACTGAGGAACTGAAAGACATAAGAGGACTCCTAAATAAATTGCAGAATGAACTAAGTGCAGAGCAAGAGGAGATAAACCTAAAAACAGGACCTCCTCAGACTGTGGCCCAGGGGACCAACCCCCAGGTACCAGAAGATGTAGCAATGGCAGGGACCCTTACAATGGGTGCCCCCTTTGCTGAAATGATGAAGAGCTCAGGAGCAATGTCCACAGTCAAGGAAATTGTAATGAAATCAGTAACCTCACAGGAGGCAGTACTCCTCGTACTGTCGTACTCCTATTGTGGTTGTTCACTTCGCAAAAACCTACACAGCCCCTAAATTGCTAGTGTCTATGCGTTGTGTAACACTTTGTACTGTTACTACACACTGATTTTCTTCCGTATCACTGTGATGTCCAGATAAATGACTACTTATTCGAGGAGCGCGGTCCCTACACGTGTTCTCTGTCTCTACTTTGTGTGTGTGTGTGTGTGTGTGTGTACTCACCTATTTGTACTCACCTATTTGTGCTTGCGGGGGTTGAGCTTTGGCTCTTTGGTGCCACCTCTCAACTGTCAATCAACTGGTGTACAGATTCCTGAGCCTACTGGGCTCTATCATATCTACATTTCAACCTGTGTATGGAGTCAGCCTCCACCACATCACTGCCTAATGCATTCCATCCGTAAACTGTGGCTCATTTGGGTACTCAGTTTCCACCTGTGTCCCCTTGTTCGCGTCCCACCAGTGTTGAATAGTTAGTCCTTGTTTTCCCGGTCGATTCCCCTGAGGATTTTGTAGGTTGTGATCATGTCTCCCCTTACTCTTCTGTCTTCCAGTGTCGTAAGGTGCATTTCCCGCAGCCTTTCCTCGTAACTCATGCCTCTTAGTTCTGGGACCAGTCTAGTGGCATACCTTTGGACTTTTTCCAGCTTCGTCTTGTGCTTGACAAGGTACGGGTTCCATGCTGGGGCCGCATACTCCAGGATTGGTCTTACGTATGTGGTGTACAAGATTCTGAATGATTCCTTACACAGGTTCCTGAATGCTGTTCTGATGTTAGCTAGCCTTGCATATGCCGCAAACGTTATCCTTTTCATGTGGGCTTCAGGAGACAGGTTTACTGTGATATCAACTAGATCTTTCTCTCTGTCCGTTTCATTAAGTACTTCATCTCCTATTCTGTATCCTGTGTCTGGCCTCCTGTTTCCACTGCCTAGTTTCATAACTTTGCATTTACTCGGGTTGAACTTCAACAGCCATTTGTTGGACCATTCACTCGTGTGTGTGTGTATGTGTGTGTGTGTGTGTGTGTGTGTGTGTGTGTGTGTGTGTGTGTGTGTGTGTGTGTGTGTGTGTGTGTGTGTGTGTGTGTGGAGGGGGGGGGGATTTTTAATGTGTGTTATGTTCTACTTGTGTTTTAGTTTTTAACTGTCTCTGATAGCATAAGGACATAATCACTAGAAATAATAATGATGAAAATATTTTCATAATTACTGAACTGGTTCCCCAGCAGTAGCAGCGGAGGGCGGCCCGTAGTGTTCCTCCTGCATGGTATTCTCCTCTCCAGCGCTGACTTTGTGATGAATGATCCGGACCAGGCATTAGGTGAGATCTAGTCATTAACGTTTGGGGTTATGGTATTTTTGTGCAGGGGTTGAGCCTCAGCTCTGGAACCTCTCCTCCTAGCCATTAGTTACCTAGTGAACGGGTTTCTGAACCTTGTGGTTTATGTATCCCTATTTACATATCAATTCATGTATTAGGCCAAACTCCGCCACTTTGTTCCCTTGCATATTCTATACCGTAACTTGGTATATATCCGTTTCTCCGTGTTCTTATCTGTTCTGCTTTAAATGAACTATTTTTTGTCTATCCTGAATAGTCCCTTTATTATTTTGCAGATGGTGCTAATGTGTTTCATTGCTTTCTTTTTGCTCTTTCAGTGATGTCAAGTAATTTCCTTTAGTATTTCTTCGTAACTACTAACTTTTGTCTCGGAATATTATATTTTCAAATGTCTTGATTATGATATTCGGATAGTACTCCTCCAATCTGGAAGAGTACTCCAGATTGGAGACATACTCCAGAACTTATCTGACATATGTGGTATAGAGAGTTCTGAATGAGGCCGTATATATATATATACATCTGAAGTTATCCCGAAAAGATGCCACAAAAGAAAGTTGGTGGGCTGTCAACACCGAGGCCTTTTTACTTGTCCCACTCCTGGGAGATTTACACTTTAGTTTGCTGCCTTATTCATATACCTGACTACATGTTCCTTCAAACCGTAATCATAACTTTGCAGTTATTTGAGTTAAACTCTTTCAGACATTTCATAGAGTTTTCTTTAAGTTTGTCAAGTTTCTTCAGTTTTTTACAGTTTAGTTTTTCTACGTATGTATCATTCTTATAAGTTTCGTTTCATTAACAAAATTTGGCAAAAGGAAATGTAAATCTTTGTTTCAAGCTGAAGCTGCATCATCACTTCCGAGTGATGATGCAGCTTTCCTTAGTTACTTGCAGCACAATTAGAGCTAAGCTAGGCACTTATTCAACTTTAATTAAGCGTACGATTCCACTGATTCAAATTTCCATAGTCCGTTACTCATGCTCAACACTTTGTCGCGTAGGATGTTATGCTATGTCCACACTAATGAAGTTCCTATAATTTTTATATCCACTACAATGAGAACACGATTTGAGGCTTCTGCAGACTTCAGATTTGGAATCCGTGTAGCAAAGGAGAACTTCTCTGTGAGCTCCAGATACATTTGTGACTTGGTCGAGGACAACAGATGTCTCATTGCGTAGGGCTCACCAGCCCATCCTCCTCTTTAGGTAGTACTCATAGTAGTGATGAGGACCATCGTACATATATTACCGAAAAAGACAATTAGAAAATAGAAATAGGTACTAGTGATTCTGTACAAACCCTTAAAAGGTATTGTATTGATGTTGCAACTAAAAGTTAATCTAATCTAACCTTACTAGGCCTAATACGCGCTTTCTGAGGCCTAATATAGCAAACATTTGCGAAACTAGGCCTAGGAATATACAAGTTTAGATTTTAGGTTTAATTTTTCTGTCTATAAAGTGAATAGTACCAAATTCTACTAATTGTCCATTACATCTATGTATGTATGATGGTTCACATAATTATATAAAGTACTATCTAAACAGAAGAATGGATTGGGTTCACACTACAGAATGACCTCATATCCTCAGACTCATGGAAGATAAGGTTTCTTCTTTAGTATAACACAAAGATGTGCAAAAGCCTATGAAATGACAACTTTCTTAGCTGACCAATCACAGAGCAGCTTCTCTGCTTATCAGGGAAATGTTTCAGAAGGTTCAAGAAATTTTGGACGATCGAGCATACATGACGGCACACCTTACAGTTGACCTGACTCACACTCGCCTGCGACAGGTCCCCTGAGAGATAAGTAGTTCACGCCTTCTTCCAAGCCTCTCTGAATACACCAACTCTCTTTCTACTAGTCACAGCTTCAGTACACACAACCAGATGCTTAACTTCTCGCTCTTGTAGAAGCCTGCAATGATGACCTACGATGGCCACCGTGGTGTCAACCATCTCCTTTCACCAGGGGTATCATCAGGTGATACCCAACGCGGTTGTCCAGACTCCATGCAAGGACTTTGCACATGAGTTCACAGGCGTTCTGTGCACTTTAGGCGCACAGAACACCTGTGCACCTAAAGTGAACAAAGAATACATTAGATGCATACTTTAGGTGCACCTCAAGCCACAAATTCACTCTCATTGCTCTATTTGTGTTTATCTTAAACCTTTCAAGATTATGGGAATTCCCCAACTCTCACACCATCCAGTCTTTTCTAACCGGTTTGGCTGATGTAACTCGTGTAACTCTCGTAACTCGTGTAACTCTCATGTCACTGCGCTGGATCCATATTGATGCTCAGTAAAGAAAATCTACTGTTCGAATTGCTTAATTTGTTGTCCTTTGTTTCAGCCTATCTTGTAGTTCGCTAAGAAAGCGTGCTAGTGACACTCGTCTGTAACTCAGTGATTTTTGTTTGATTTTTCCTAATACATAGGCTCACATACGGAATTTTCCAAGCCTCTTTTCATTGCAGTGTTGCATAAAATAATAAAAGGTGTACACATGGTTGTGACTGTCCTTATGCGTACCCAATCGTGATGTCTTGGCAGGTCCTAAGGACCGGTCCCTCTAATTACCCAAAGTTACTCATAGCTACCCGGAGCTTCCTAGCATTACATAAGTACTGAAGAAAAATTATATACTTACTCACTATAATGTTGGTACTGAATGTAGAACATGAAAAAAAACATATATTTACTCTGAAATAATATAATTTAATAACGAAATAAGACGAAACTGAGTGGCAGGTGACGCCACTTTTAGTCGACGCTCCAAGCGACAATGATGTAGCTTTAGGTAATTAGATGGACCCAATTTCGTTATAAAATTATACGGTTTCAGAGTAAAAAAATGTTTTTTCATGTTCTCCATTCAGCACCAACTTTATAGTGAGTAAATATATCATAGTTCTTCATTACTTACGAAATGCTAGGACGCTTTTGATAGCATTTACTCATGCATTTGTTAATATTTTTCTATGATCGGTAATAACTATCCTGATGATTGTTACCGAGAATGTAGTTTGTTAATACTTTTCGTGGGTGTATTAGGATGTATTAAATGCTTTACCATCATTGCAACGCCGTTAATAAAGTGGTGAGAATTTATTGCTAACGGTGTCTTTTTCGTTATTGGCCATCATTGACAATGATATGAGCTAATCACAGCTTTCTCCTTGCTGAAGGGTTCATGATGGCTGACGCTGGCTATGACGTCTGGATTGGCAACAACAGAGGAAACTTTTACGGCCGTCGTCACGTCCACCTTTCACCCGAGGAGCCCGAGTTCTGGGAGTTCAGGTAGGCTGTACGAAGCTTGCGTTTATTGACTACCGAAAGCTACATAAATCTCCAAAGACTTTAACTCGTTACCCATACACCCTACACATAATTAAAGTCTTGGCTCTGCAGGTAGGAATCTACTAGCCGTACGTAGTCCACAGGTTTAATTTTAACAATTACATTTGTAAAAAAAACATATGCATATACTTAAGTGTGTGTGTATTTACTATTTGTATTTTCAAAATTTGTCTGCAGAATCGAGCTATTAGCTCTTGGACCCGCGCCTTTCTATCCAACATATTTTAATGGTTATGCGCAAACACACACACACACTTACCGAGGAAGCAGCCCGTAGCAGCTGTCAAACTCTCAGGTACCTATTTACTGCTAGAACATGGACATCAGGGTGAAAGAAACTGTGTCCATTTTTTTCCGCCTCGGTCGGGAACCGGGCCCTTAGGACTTGGAATCCCGAGTGCTGTCCATTGAGCCGCGAGGCCCTTATATGTATACACCTAGTTTGTGTGTATTCACCTAGTTATGCTTGCGAGGGTTGAGCTCTGCTCTTTCGGCCCGCCTCTAAACTGTCAATCAATCATTTTTTTTTACACACACACACACAGGAAGCATCCCGTAATAGCTGTCTAACTCCCAGGTACTTATTTACTGCTAGGTAACAGGGGTATCACGGTGAAAGACTGCCTGGTTGAGCGGTCACCCCATAGGATCCCGCAACCTTCTGTGATTTACATTGATACCATAACCTAATGCTATCACACTCTTAACATAATGATATATCTCTCTCTCCTTATTCGCTGTCGCAGCTGGAACGAGATGGCTCGCTACGACATGCCTGCCATGCTGGGGTACGTGCTCAATGTCAGCGGGGCGGCCCAGGTGAGCTTCGTGGGCCACTCTATGGGTAACTCTCTCCTCTTCGCCATGATGTACTACTATCCCCATCTCACCTCCTGGGTCAGTCCTGTTCCTCTGTCATCATGTATTATTGTTTTTGTGAGCGTTGAAGGTATTTTTATAATGTGTTATTACAGTGTAAATAGACGTCTCTATTTTTTGTCAAAATATTATTGTGTTATTATTTTGTTGTCAACCCGCGCTTGATTGTTTCAAGCGCGGGTTGGACAAGTATATGAGTGGGATTGGGTGGTTGCAGATAGGAGGTGCCTACGTATGGGCCAATAGGCCTTCTGCAGTTACCTTTGTTCTTATGTTCTTATGTGTTGTTTCCATATATAAACTTAATGCTCTTCTTGTAAACATTATGTGGTGTTGTCTCTCCGTGTAAAAGATTATGCTGTGTTTTTTCTACTTGTAAACATTATGCTGTGTGACTCTCATGGTAAACGTTATGCTGAGTTGTCTAAAGCAGTATACTCTATTGTCTCACCTGATAAACATTATGCTTTGTTGTCTCTCCTGGTAAATATTACGCTGTGTTATATCTCCTTGTAAACAGTATGCTGTGTTGTATCTCCTTGTAAACAATAAGCTGTTTGTTTCTCCTTGTAAACATTATGCTGTGTTGTCTTTCCTTGTATACCATATGGTGTGAAGTCTCTCTTGGTAAACATTATGCTGTGTTGTCTATCCATGTAAACAATATGCTGCGGTGTCTCACCTTGTAAATAATATGCTGTCTACAAAACCACATTTATAATGTTACATCCCCTTGTAAACGTTATGCTCTGTGGTCTCTCCTTGTAAACAGTATGCTGTGTTGTATCTCATTGTAAACAATATGCTATGTTGTCCCTCCTTGTAAACAGTATACTGTGTGGTCTCTCCTTGTAAACAGTATGCTCTGTTATTTCTCTTGTAGCTGTGTTGTCTCTTCTGGTAACAGTATGCTATGTTGTCTCTTCTGGTAAACAGTATGCTGTGTTGTCTCTCCTGCTAAACAATATGCTGAGTGGTCTCTCCTGGTAAACAGAATGCTGTGTTGTCTCATCTTGTAAGCAGTATATTGTGTCGTTTCTCCTTGTAAACAGTATGCTGTGTTTTCTCCCCTGGTAAACAGAATGCTGTGTTGTATCACCCTGTAAACAGTATGCTCTGTTGTCTCACGTTGTAAACAATATGTTGTGTTGTCTCTCCTGGTAAACAATATGTTGTGTTGTCTCTCCTGGTAAACAATATGTTGTGTTGTCTCTCCTGGTAAACAATATGTTGTGTTGTCTCTCCTGGTAAACATTATGCTGTATTCTCTCTCCCTGTAAACAATATGTTGTGTTGTCTCTGTGGTTTATGGTCATTAAATATATTTTTTTATATCCACTTGTGCATTAATCCGCACAGCACACACAATGTGCACTCAGTTCACTCAGACTAAACTGGGTAAATACGTGGAGAGAGCTTGAACCAGAAGTCGCGAAAGCTGTTCTGTTCATATCTTCATGAGCAGGTAAAATGGGGTACTGGTTAATCGGAAGTTATATAGCTGGAATTGTACACGTACAATTCCCACGAGGTGGGTGCCAAGAGCTAGATATAGTTCGCCCCTCACACAATTAGGGAATATGAATTATATGAGGCTTATGTCTTGCCTTATTGCCTCGCCTCTTGCCGCAGTCTCCTTCCTAGTTTATATATATATTAAAGTTGTAAATAACCGTATAGCTTCACCATTCTTCTCTTGCTCTGATGACACGTAATATGTGAAGATATCTCATTTCTCTCAAATTATCTTTTCCATTCAGTAACTAAACAAAATAGGCTATATTGACCAGACCACACACTAGAAGGTGAAGGGACGACGACGTTTCGGTCCGTCCTGGACCACCCTGGTGTCTACTCTATTTCCTGTTCGTCTTGTTCTTTCCAATACTTTGTCATTCAGTGTAAGGCCAGTTTCGCCAGACTTATAAAACACAAGAGAAGTGTTAAGTCTGCAGACACCAACAATGCTCTCTTCTGTCATGTGAGGGATTCTAATCATCCCATTGATTGGTCTTCCTCCAAAATAATCTTTCCTGCCTCTACACTACACAGACGCCGTCTTGTTGAATCGGTTCTAATACACAATGTACCCAACATGAACTTGAGTCCTGGCTTTGTTGCTGTGGACTCTTCCCTTTCACAGTATATACTCAAATGCTCTAATCTTTCTAACAAACGTGACCTAACATAAGCTTACCTTTCCATTTATCTTTCTTTCTCTTTCCTTTTCTCTCTCTCTCTTTTTCTGTTCATTGTCTTCTCCTACGTTCCCTTGCTATCCTCTTCTTATTTCTATTGCTATCTCCATCTCATTCGGTGGTTATAATAGGAGCTATCTCGTATGGGTCAATAGGCCCTCTGCAGTTCTTATTCCTACTACTTCCCCTCTACTACAACTTACTTTGCTCCTCACCTCTCTCTTGCCTATTTATTGCCTGTCTCTACTTCCTCATCAATTAGGGGCTATTCATGCCCGTGCCACCTTTTGGGTGGCTTAATCTTCATCAATCAAATCAATTCCTCATCAAGCACCTCTCCTGTGACAGGTAAGTCCACTACGGGCTCACCATAGCCCGTGCCACTTGCCCCGTTCCTGTGCCAGGTAAGTTACGGGCTCACCATAGTCCGTGCTACTTGGAACTTGTTCCGAGTAGCTGAATCTATAACAACAATACAACAACTTCCTCATCACAATCGACTAGAGAATGGTCCAGGACGGACCGAAACGTCGTCGTCCCTTCACCTTTAGTGTGTGGTCAACATACTTTAGCCACGTTATTGTGACTCATCGCCTGGAAAATAGGCTATACTGATCAAACTTATATTGATGCTCCACAACACTAATATCTAGGTTAAGCCCGGAACGTCGTCGTCCCTTCACCTTCTAGTGTGTGGTCAACATACTTTAGCCACGTTATTGTGACTCATCGCCTGGAAAATAGGCTATACTGATCAAACTTATATTGATGCTCCACAGCACTAATATCTAGGTTAAGCCCGGCAAGCTAGAGCCAGATCGGAGTGTGAAGGTCATGGATATGTTGCAAGTCCGGGTACGGGCGTGCATCAGTTCCGCAAGTGCTTGTAGGAGGAGGATGTAGCCGTGTTGTCTTCCCTTCCGCCTCCTCGCGGCCTTCCACGTGACCTGTGTGATGGGGATTTTATAGCAACAAGTAGTTAGCTTTTTTGAACTAAACGATCTCAAAACTATATGACCTCCACTTCATATAGTCTAGGGTAGCTGCGCAAATGCAGATGTACCTCATGTATTAATAAAAAAAAAAGTGACATCTCGGGGCCTCATTGACCGTGTTGTTTTCCTTGTTTTAAGGTGCGGGTGATGGCGGCCATGGCTCCTGCGTCGTACATCCACCATAAAATGGGACCCGTCGGTTTACTTGCACACAACATTGACGTGATCGACGTAAGTATCAAAACAGAGAGAGAGAGAGAAAGCTATCAATGTATACCTAATATGCATTAACGATATGTAATAAAACTAATAGACTAATAAGTAAAATAATAATAATATTAGTTAAATATAATATTAATCATATATAATATCATTTTTATTAATATTATTATTATATAATAATAATATATGAGTTAATAAAATAATGATTACTATCATTATCATTATTATGATTTTAATATTACATTTATTATAACATATTTATGACATTATTTTAAATGTATTATTATTATTATTAGATCTTATGTATATTCTGGTATTTTAACTTGACTCTTTGATACCACAGAGCAACTGTGGCTGGTAAATGGAACAAAACTGTTTCGGGAACAGACGAAAATGACTTCATTTGGTGTGTCTAAATGGTGTGTGTCGGTAAAAAATCAGACCCTCAAACTCAAAAACTTTACTCATGTCTGTTTAATACATTTATAGTTTAGTATATTTTAACATATATTGCTAGATAAGTTTACAGTGAACAATTTACCTAAGAGAAAGTCATAATAACAACGTGACATGAATATCTGATGATGAGAAGGTTACAGGACTATTCTGATGTTAATGTAGGAAATATACAGTAGATGAGGTCATGAGGAAGTTCATGTACTTGCAAACCATTAAATGATACGGCAATACAGACACTAAAACCATACATAAATGAAGTAACGGGATATTGGAAAATGGGCTTAATAACATCAGGAACGTATCACGCCGCAGTTATAGTTAAAGACAATATAAAACACCAATTTATGCAACATATTTATCTAAAACTGCTTCCTGAAATTTAACCTTGCTTCGTTACTTCATTTTTTTTTTTTGATGGGGGTTATGCAGAAATATAAGGTAGATGAAGTTATTAATTTTCGATTTTCATAAAAATCATGTTACAGAAGTTATATAACGAAGCACATAAATGAATGCAAGCTAAGGGGCCCCAACCTTTGACCCACAACCAGAAGGTTCATGTTCCACCACTTTCACCTTCAACTGGTCCCACCAGTCAATTAGTCAGTTCCACCACTTACTCAGTCAGGCAGCCAGTCATACAACCAGCTTCCAACTTTCAACACACACACTGCATCCTCTCCTAGCCACAATGACCAACTCACTGCCTAAGGCTCTTATAAGTGTTCCAGTTGGTCTCAACGGCACGCTCATTATCTGTGTTCAGTACAGAAAGCGAAAGCCGGTCGTGGCCAATATTTTTGGTTACGATATGAGAGACATATATCCTGGGGCTCCAGTATGTTACTGATTGTGCCTGGGCTCTCACCAATTATGGGCTATCCCGGGTAGAGTTTTATTATGGGCTATCTTGGATGTTGTTCTATTATGGGCTATCTTGGATGTTGTTCTATTATGGGTTATCTCGAGTGGAGTTCTGTTATGGGCTATCTTGGGTGGAGTTCCGTTATGGGCTATCTCGGGTGGTGTTCTGTTATGGGCTATTTGGGGGGGGGGGCGTTATATTATGCTCTAACCTTAGTCGTGATCTATTACTGGAACATGAAACTAGAGCTTTTGGGTATTCTTGTGTTCGCGTCTGTGGTTTTTTCTCTGCGGCTGAACTGGAATATTCAGTTCAATCTGATCTACGTTAAAAATATAGAACACATGATACGTGAGAAGTCAGTTGACGACATTAGACAGGTGAAATTCAACCCTGAACTAATGACATATGAGAAGCCATGTTATAACACAAGGCAAATGAGAACACAATAAAAGAAAGGCCTCCATAAACACAAATGAGAACCTATGACACGTTACGAAACATTTCTGACGAGAATAGAATATATATGACACATAAGAATATAACATAGATCACTTGATTAGTATCACATGCTATATAGAAAACATATTTATGCAACACATAATTCATATAACACACGATTCATATAACACATGATACATAGAAAACATAATTATTGAACACATCATATATAGAAAACATAATTTTAAAACACATGATATATATAAAATACATGAAACGCGAAACATATGATGCACAGAAATCATGATACATGAGAACACATAATAGAAAATGAGAGGGAACAAAGGATAAAACTTAGCATAATATAAAATACAGGAAAACACAACATTGAACTGACACGAACACAACACAGATGGGACATGAACATAACAAAGAACGGACATGAAAACCATATGGAACGGACACGAACACAACATAGATAGGACACGGACAGAACAAAGAATGCACACCAACACAATATAGAACGGACACGAACACAACATAGAACGGTCTGATTTTTGGTCTGACGCCTAGGGATGCGTTGGGCGAGGTCACTCCTTACATTCTCAAAAACTAATTTACCATGATTGATTGATAAAGATTAAGCAACCCAAGAGGTGGCACGAGCATGAATAGCTGGTAGAATTTACCATGCTGTTTGTTATTTAAGATTCAGCTACTGGAAACAAAAAGTTTCAAGCAACACGGGCTATGGTGGGCCCTTAGTGGACTTACCTGGCACAGGAGCGGGGCTGTAACTTCCATTTACCATGATTAATAAAGATTAATCCACCCAAAAGGTTGCACGGGCATGAATAGCCCGTAAATTTGCTATGCTTTTGCACAGGCATATATTTTCATTGGGTGAGAGGGTACAGAACAAGTGGTTGAATGGCATAACATAGGGGATATTGATAGGGTATTACATGCATGAACAGAAGTGCTTAAGTACTTGCGCTGCTTGTGTTTCTAAGGCAGAGTCATTGGATCCTATCTGTACGTTGGATCGGAGTCTGGAAGTTGGTAGAATGTAACTATATGTTACATTCTGGTCTTGACTTTTTGATGAGTAGCGATTCGCTGATGTCAAATCTAATGTTGTCGTTATATATGTCGGTTATTTCAGTGTTACTTGTTAAGATGTCTCTGGTGATGGGCTAGTCACACAACGAGACCATCCCTAAGCTGTCTTAGCAAAGTCAAAGCAACGGTCTAGGGAATAACAGCACTTAGCTATAAATTGTCATCCACACTTCCATGGAAATAAACATTCAATTCACCTGGGCTCTAGAAAACTCGAACCGTGGACTCATGTGAGTCATAATAAGCTTCGGCTTCACACGCGTGGGCTCTAGGAGACTATCGAGTCTCCTAGAGCCCAGGTGAATGGAAAGCCATAAGCTACACTTTGGAGGCATAAGCAATTAGAAAATAACACTACCCAAGGATACTGTATTGTGTTACGCAATGATACGGACAAAATCTCGGTCTTTCGTGTGTCAGAGTCCAGAGAGAATTTAAAATAGTTTGTCAGTAAAGTTGTGTAGCGTTTTCTGTTATAGGCAAGTTGCGTTACAGTTCATGGAGGATGTATGACTTCATACTGCCCGGATCTAATATTGAGGCCTCCATAGACAAATATTTAATTTAACCTACAAAAAACTTTCAACACAAAATAGGGTCAACAATAGATAACTTTCATAAAAATCTCCACTAAATAGGGAGAAGCATTTGAATATTTGAAGCTATGAATTATAATATATAATTATAAATATCAGATAATAAAATATCAGAAAATAAAATATCAAATAATAATATATCAGATAATAAAATATCAGATAATATATAATTAAAAAGATCATAAAAATATCAGATATAAAATATCAGACAATATGAATTATTTCATATTTAATTCGTGTGAGTTTTTTCTCAAATTTCTCAATGTTCGACAATAGGAGTCTCATGTCAGTAGGTCATCAATATGTTCATTACCGGCACGACCAATGTAATTTTCTGGCAAATTTATGGTGCACGAGTTACGTGGTGAAATTATCAAATGAAAGTGCCAGATAAGGTGAAGGAAACTGTAATATCGACAGATGACATAATTTGCTGTTGAAAACGTTTAGTCAGTGTGGGAGATTGATCTGTACGGGCGTCACAATTGTGTTTCTTAGAGAGAATGTCTTTTAATTTATCAAGCTGGGTTATTAAAACATCTGTTTACATGTTGCCATTATGATCCAACTTCTGGCGGGTGAGGGTTACGTCGTAGGTGTTGAGAACACGACGTACTGAACATATGCGATACTGAAACAATAACAAAGAACAAAAACAAACGTAACTTAGGACATATGAAAACAACAAAAAAGAACACATGAACATGATATTACTATACAGTATGGCACTATTTTAGCATTATTATGATAATATTATACATTACGGTAACCTCTGGCTGGAAGAAGGGGCGGTAATAAATAATCTTGGTAATTCTACTCAGCATGACGATACTCTATAGCAGGAAAATATTATAGGACTATTATGGTTAAGGTGAAGGAAAGACACAATATATGTATACGTTAACAGTACTAAAAAAATATCGGATGTAACCTACATACTTTCTCAAGGTGATGTATACAATGTATCAGAGCTCAATAAACTGTACACCAGTTGACTGACAGTTGAAAAGCTGGACAAAAGAGACAAAGCTCAACCCCCGCAAGCACAACTAGATGAGTACAACTAGGTGATTTTCTGAACAAGATTCTAGGAGCGTGTGTTTATAAGTCTGATCACAGCGCCCCACTTGGCGTCCTTCATTAGCGCTGTGATCTGATTTATAAACGCCTTCTCATCCCCGTGACAGCTCTTTGGTGGCTTAATCTTTATCAATCAATCACTCGAATATTGTTCTGAACATTGTATACAGCACCTTGAGGTAGGGTGTAGGTTACATCTGAAAATTAGTTTTTAATTCTGTACATTTATACATATATTGAGTCTTTCCTTCACCTTCATTCAAGCACTTCGGCACTGAAGAAAGTTTCTCATTATTATGACAATATTAAACATCATTGTAATACTATACAGCATGTCAATACTATATAGCATGATAATACAGCATAACAATATTGTAGCATAATTATGATAGCATTATACATGATGACAATACTATACAGAATGACAACATTCTACAGCATAACTACTATGCAGCATTTAATACACCAAAGTTGTGTTGTACATATGAGTTTGAGTTCGTACTTCTTTACAAGCTTGTAGAAGAATTATCAATGTAATGAACTTTATTGTTTTGAGAAGTTGAGTTAAGGGACACGTTCCCCCATTATGAAATTAAAATTTATATAATATAAAGGCCCACAAATCATAATGTTTAAGATTATCACACGATGGTCCTGGAACTGTTTCATTAGTCAAGTTGATAATGATGGTAAATAACCTAATGACGCCTACTTAGCCTGGCTTGATTGTGTTACAGGGAGAGCTACGGAAGCAAGGCATAGTGGAGCTGTTCCGGCTGACCCCTGACCGCTCCTCCCTCACCAACTCACTCTGCGGACCACACTCAATTACTAACTTCATTTGCATCTTCGTGCACTTTATTATTGGTGGAGAGAACAGCAACTACCTGGACCGGGTGAGTACGAGGCCAACCTATGGCGTCGTCATGCTCTTTGCTTGCTTCTTACCATTATTTTTAGTAAAAAACGAATCCTCTATTTCTTGTATTTTTCTTCCTCCCGGAATTAAATACATTCTCACGAGTTTTGTTATTGTTGTAAACTGACTTTCAAAACTGATAACACCCGCAGGTACTATTGACGGATTGGATAAAATATGGACTCCTGTTCCAGGAAACAATTTTACGTTTTAGCTGTTGGAATTTTAAAGGGCATAGCTACAACGCTGTAGTCCAGCTATATCGAATACCCCTGCAAAAAAATCTAAACCATTGGTACAACACTGGAGTCTAGCTGCACCTAGACCACTGGTACAACACTGTAGTCCAGCTACACCTACACCACTGGTACAACACTGTAGTCCAGCTATACCTAGACCACTGGTACAATACCGTTGTCCAGCTACACCTACACCACTGGTACAACACTGTAGTCCAGCTATACCTAAACCACTGGTACAACACTGTAGTCCAGCTATACCTAGACCACTGGTATAGCACTGTAGTCCAGCTACATCCAGACCACTGCTACAACACTGTAGTCCAGTTACACCTAAAACCCCTTGTACAACACTGTAGTCCAGTTACACCTAAAACCCCTTGTACAACACTGTAGTCCAGTTACACCTTAAACCCCTTGTACAACACTGTAGTCCAGCTTTTTTCATTAATTACTTGATTGTTTCATACCTCTTCACGTGCGTGTTTCCGCCGACAGGAGTACTTGCCAGTTATCTTCGCCCACATGCCCGCGGGCACGGGGTTAAGAGTCTTCACGCACCTACTACAGATCCAAGCTGCTCGTAAGTTGCTTTTCTCATTCTTGTCCAACTCCTCACATCACATCTGCTGTTCTTCCTGAAAATTGTCGTTCTTAAGATAATTCCTATTGTCACCAGATACGCCATGCCTCTTCTCTTCCTTTATGGAGATTGTTTGATAATCTTCTTAATAATCTCCATTCTCTTATAATACAGAATTCAGTGCTTTGAATTCAACTTAATCATCAAACGTGCTTTCCTTTGATAAAGGCCTGCCCACTGACACACTATTCGAACACTTTTCCATTATATTTTTTTTTCAATTTAATTTACATGTTTGTCTCTTCTGGTTATATCCAATATATCTCGAATACCTCTACTTGCTAGTAGGAGTAAACATCGGAAATAATAAATTGAAAAGTTATGAAAACTGCATAAAATTGCCTTTTGCCCTGTTTGCTTCGTTCAGACACAGTTCGTATTACACTTTTATCCGAGTGGTATACATAATGTGAGACTGCCAGCAAAACGAGAATGTTTTCAGTTTTCGTGAATATACTTATTTTTCTTGATGACTTCGCTCTGGAATATTTCTTGTTGCCCGGTGTTGCACTTTCTCCAGGGCAGCTATGTCCTTCTGAAGATGAGGTCTCTATGATTGAATACAATAATCCAAGTGATTTTTGCAATCCAATTTTGCAATGAGATTTTTACATATTATTCACTACCGTTTTTTTCGTTAAAGTCAAAGGAACACTTGATTATTCCAAGGTTTGGTTACCTTTTTTGACTGCTGCTCCTACCTGTTGAGCGAATTTCAGTGAATAATGGAGCTCGACTCCAAGGTCATCTTCCTCACCAATCTGCTGCAAGGTAAAGTTATTAATTTGATAGTTGTGGCGCGGGTTGCTGTGCCCTACATGCAAGGTCTTGTATTTTTCGATATTAAAATGCATTTGCCAGTCTTCTGACCATTTGTGGAGTTCATGTCGATCCCTTTGTATGGTTTCGATATCAATTTAACGTCTCACTTTACCATAAAACTTAGTGCAAATTTGATGACATGGGTAGTGATATTCTCATCAATGTCATTATTTTGTTATGTTCTGTTAATATTTAGTAATGTAGGCGAAACATTTTTCTGATGCTTCCACCTTAATCTAAGTATGCTTTTGACATCGTTAAATTATTTCCGGCCCCGAAACTATTCATCGCTACAGAAATTTCAGGCGTGAAAGCTAATTTATTTCTTAAATGTACCTTTACTTTTCAGGCAAGTTCCAGGCCTTTGACTACGGCGAAGCAGAGAATATGGTGAAATACGGGACGACCTCGCCTCCCTCTTTCCCTCTCAGCCGGGTCAAGATACCAGTCGGCCTCTATTGGTCCCGTAACGACTGGATTGTGGACAAGCTGGTAAGAACACCTTGCTTCCCATTCTCGTGTTTCTGCAAGCTAAGCACTATCTTCGGTTGTAGGTTAAAATTAACCATCATATTAGTATTACTTTGTAGTTAGTTATTTTCCCCATACTCTTAGATATATTGTTTCCATTAGGATAAAATAAATAATTTGTAAAGGCATGTCTCCAATTACAATATTTCTACAACTATGTCTCTCTCTCTCTCTCTCTACTACCTTATCTGTGAATGTTCTCATTCAATGCTCTATAAGTTGCCAATGAGAGATCACGTGTTAGTAACTGTTGAGTTTCCTGTGTTGAGTGTTTCCCCCGTGCAGTGAACGACCCTCTCTTACCCTCCCTCGTGTTGCAGGACTTGAGGCAGACGGCGGCGGAGCTGCCCCGTGTAGCCACCAATTACATGGTCCCTCTGCGAGGCTTCAACCATATGGACTTCCTTTGGGCAGAGAACGCCTATTACCTTGTTTATCAACCCCTCATTCAGTTTATCAACGAATTTCAGTGAATAGAAAGTCACTATAAACTTATTGTGTGCATTGAAACCGTATTGCATTATATATTATATTATATTATATTATATATATATATATATATATATATATATATATATATATATATATATATATATATATATATGTCGTACCTAGTAGCCAGAACGCACTTCTCAGCCTACTATGCAAGGCCCGATTTACCTAATAAGCCAAGTTTTCCTGAATTAATATAGTTTTCTCTAATTTTTTTCTTGTGAAATGATAAAGCTACCCATTTAATTATGTATGAGGTCAATTTTTTTATTGTAGTTAAAATTAACGTAGATATATGACCGAACCTAACCAACCCTACCTAACCTAACCTAACCTATCTTTATAGGTTAGGTTCGGTTAGGTAGCCGAAAAAGTTAGGTTAGGTTAAGTAGGTTAGGTAGTCGAAAAAACATTAATTCATGAAAACTTGGCTTATTAGGCAAATCGGGCCTTGCATAGTAAGCTGAGAAGTGCGTTCTGGCTACTAGGTACGACATATATATATATATATATATATATATATATATATATATATATATATATATATATATATATAAATTCAGCGCCTCAGTGTCGCAATCCAGAGGGGGAATGCTCGCTGCATCCTCGGCTTCCTGCCCGGCGTCGGAGGAGTTCGAGGAAATCTACAGCCTCTAGGAAGCGAACTTTTTTGTGTGTCATTTTAATGTTCATTTTTTGTATAAAATCAAATATGTAACTGTATAACCTTGCATAATGAAGTGTACACCATAAAAAAGGGGGGTGGTAGGAGAAGCGAACACTCTTACGTATTCAGAGAATGCTTGCACCACTGTGCAATTTATTTCCTTTGACTAATCGCCTAAATGACTGTATACAGAGCTACTGTTGACTGAACGCTCTCGTGGCTGAAGAGTTCCTGCTAATTGTATACAGTGTTCCTGTTGACTGGTCGCCCACATGACTGTATACGGTGTTCCTGTTGACTGGTCGCCCACATGACTGTATACGGTGTTCCTGTTGACTGGTCGCCCACATGACTGTATACGGTGTTTTTCTTAATTGGTCGTCTACATGACTGTATACAGTGTTCCTGTTAACTGGTCGTCTGCATGACTATATAGTGCACTTGTTGAATGAATGCCTGTAATCAGTTGATTAGTCTCATGCATGCTTCTGTTGTCTGAAATTAATATTACGAATGTTTATTCACTACTAATTCTGTGGGAAACTTGAAAAAAGACTGTCTGACTTATAATTTAAATCTCGTTCTACAACAGTACAAACAATGATTGCCTATTTATGAACAATACCCCCAGCAACTGCTACTGTGCTCACTCACTATAAAGCGAGCGTAAGCGCTTACTAGTCGACCAATTATTAGGGCGGGATTCATACCAGTAGGTCATGTGAGAAAGTCGCTGGCATTGGCGACAAACTAGTTGGGATATAGTAATGCCTATCAAACTAGTCGTATTTTCTGGTCATGGTAACAATATATTAAAAATTCATGAAAAACATAAAAAAAATTGCGTAAATTGAATATGCTTCTATTAATAATGTGTCGATGCTTGACAAGCTGCTGTCTTCCTGTTCCGGTCGAGGGTAATAAGAGATGGTGGCCCTCATGCAAATTCAGATAAATATCCTAATTTATAATACGAAGGCAACGTACAGAGAAAATGTTTCAGGGTTTTTTCACTCTACTCCAAAAATCCAAACCATATGATAAGAATTTATTTTCTTAACCTCAACCTAAAAAAAAAATTAATTGTGTCGGGGGACAGGAAGTCAAAGTATATTTATTCACTTTAGGCTTATATGGTAGTCCCCAAACTCCCAAACCAGAACTTCTGCATATCTATTTAAAATCCTAATTTCTACAGCAAATATTCACCAGTAGGATGTGTAGAGCCGAGGGTCTTCAGAATGCTTTATCAAGTCTTAACGTTGACCATGGAACCATATATGTATGCGTTAATGTGGGTACCCCTGGTGTATGGCATTATTGTGGGTACCCTAGTGAATGGCATTAATATGTGCACCACCCTAGTGAATGGCATTATTGTGGGTACCCTAGTGAATGGCATTAATATGAGTTCCCTCTGGTGTTTGGCATTAATATGAGTTCCCTAGTGAATGGTATTAATATGAATATCCCTAGTGTATGGTATAAATATGAGTACCCCTGGTGTATGGTATTATTATTATTGTGGGCACTACAGTGTTTGACATTAATATGAATACCCCTGGAGTATGGTATTGTGAATACCCCTGGTGTATGACATTACTATAGGTACCCCTGGTGAACGGCATTATTATGCTCTCTTGTACGGTATTAAATGAGTACCACTGGCATATGGTATTATTGTGGTTACCCCTGATGTATGATATTAATGTAGGTACCTCTGGTGGATGACGTTATTTTACTTGTCCATAATATATGGCATTAATGGGTACCCATGGTGTACGGCATTAATGTTGGTATCCTTCGTGTAGGTATTAATATGAGTATCTCTCACGTATGACATTAATGTGGATACCCATGGTGCATGACATTATTATGGGTGCCTCCCTTATATATATCAATAATGTGAGTAAAAGGAGCTGGTCGGCCGAGCGGACAGCACGCTGGATTTGTGATCCTGTGGTCCCGGGTTCGATCCCGGACACCGGCGAGAAACAATGGGCAGAGTTTCTTTCACCCTATGCGCCTGTTACCTAGCAGTAAAATAGGTACCTGGGTGTTAGTCAGCTGTCACGGGCTGCTTCCTGGGGGTGGATGCCTGGTCGAGGACCGGGCCGCGGGGACACTAAAAAGCCTCGAAAGCATCTCAAGATAACCTCAAGATAACCCCTGATATATGTCGTTAATATGGGTAAGCATGGTGCATAGCATAAATGTGTGCACACCCTGGTGTATGATACCAATACCACTAAAGTATGGTTAGTGTGGGTACGTCTGGTTATTGGCGTTTACTTGGTACCTCTGGTGTAGGACATTATTATTGATACCCCTGGTATTTGACATTGTTTGTACCTCTGGCGTATAACTTAGGGTTGGTACTCCCCATGGTGTGTGATTTTATTGTGGGTACCCCCCTTAGTGTATGACATTATTGTAGGTATCCCTGGTGTATGACAATACTGTGAGTACCCCTGGTGTATGACATCATTATGGGTACTCCCATAATGTACCCACATTGTGGATACTCTCATATACTCCCATTATGAGAACAAGCTTAACATGCACTGTATGTATAACCTGGCTTCCTGTCCCCCGACACAATGAATTATTATTATTTTCATTATTAATTATTATAAACCCATGGTACTACCTATTCGCTGAAGCTGTATATATCAAAACTGCTGAATTTTACAAACTAACAGGAAAGAAATCATCAAGACAAAGGTCGGGTCCTCTGACAAGCTAATGGCTTCCTATCCTCGTCGAACTTGTAGATTGATAAATTCAGGTAAATAAGCTTAATGGGTAAACTAAATGGTTTGTAACCATTTCCTTTAATAAGTTCAGAATTTACCACTAAATTTATGCACTCTTTTGCTTGAACTATCAACCAATAGAACTGTATGTCAATACTCCTTTTAACTTTATTTGTATTTATATACTTTAGCTATAATCTCTAAGTGTTAAGTATTTAATAATAAATCACAAAACACAAGTATTACACAAAAATAATATTTTACCTGCAACCCTGAGAGATTCAGCAGGAATACACGATCCTGCTTTCACTGAATGTTCAAATCAGTGGGATGTTCTTGCAGCCCCAGCAACCATTATAGAGCCAACAAAACAACACAAACAGTCCAGCTGGGACCACCCTCTAGTGGAAAAAGTAGCTGATGCCATGCTCAGCGTCGCAACATCAGACAAGGAGAAAGCCCGCCTCAGAGCAGTGCGTGCCCCCCATGCAGGAGACTTCCTCCTGGCAGTACCCATGTCTGCAATGGGCACGCGCCTAGATCCAGAATCCCTTCGTGTAGCAGTGGCCCTCCGCCTTGGTGCCCCAATTCACACTGAATACAAGTGTATTTGCAACAGGGTGGAAGCAGACCAATACGGACTGCATGGGTTGCATTGCGGAAGCACAAAGGGCTGGCATGCAAGACACAACGAGGTCAATGACATCATCAAGAGAAGCCTCGTCTCAGCTGGGTGCCCAGCGGAGAGAGAACCTCGCATCCTAGGGGTCCAAAACCCGGATTTCCCAGCACTTCGCCCTGATGGCATCACCATATACTCATGGAAGGAGGGTAGACAGTTGGTGTGGGACTACACATGTGTATCCACCCTGGCTGACACCTATGTACACTTCGGAGCTGATCAAGCAGGTGGGGCGGCCAACCACAGGGAAACAGCAAAATCACTCAAGTACAGGCGACTGGAAGGTCAATACCTCTTTGTTCCCATAGCGTCTGAGACGCATGGCCCCTGGGGCAAGAGTGCCTTGGGATTTCTCAAGGAATTGGGGTCCAAGCTCATTGACGTCACCAGAGACCCAAGGGCTTCCAGTTTTTTATTTCAGCGTCTCAGTGTGGCGATCCAGAGGGGAAATGCTTGCTGCGTCCTCGGTTCCTGTCCAGAAGCGGAGGAGCTTCAAGAGATCCATAACCTTTAGGCATTTGTCTTGTATGTTTTGTAACCTTTAAATACACAATAAAGGAAAAAAAAAAAAAGGGAAGGGGGTGGTAGGAGAAAAGCACACAGAAACTGTATTGGAGGGGACCCACATTCCCTTCAATGCGTTATGTGTGGTTTCCTCCGAGGCTATGGGTCCCCCTTCTTCCAGCCAGAGGTGGTACTCCCTTCCCTATTTTTTTACACAAAAATGTATTATTAACAGATGAAAAATATTTATCCTAAAATTTGCCAGAAACGCTCATCATGATTAGTAGCATTTTATTAAATATAAATACCTATACGTAAACGTTGTATTATTAATCATGTACTTTATTAACATAATTAATAATTAAAAAAAGTTCACAATTATTGAAATAATTTAAACATTCTAGTTAACCTTACGAAAAGCTTATTCAGTTTTCTATAAATAATAACAGAAAACGCTCATGTCTTTGCTATATGGAACTAAAATAACTATTGTTTGGTTTCCTATTATTGGAGACAGGAAGCTTGTCAGGCTTATTAAACGTCCTATGGGCTCTGCAGTCCAAAGATGTAATTAAATCGCCTAATTCCCAAGCACCAATTTATTGGTAAGCGAACAGAGACATTAAGTTGATTTGGTGCTAGGCTTAAGGCCTATCAACCATTGAAGGATTTGTTAGGTCACCACAGGAACTGACTGATCATCCTTCAATTATACTTTACTACTGTACATAGTAGAGGACTAAAGTAAATTCAGTATGCTAATATTAACACCGAGAGGAGGAAGAGATGATGTCGCCGTGGCGTTATGACAGTGAGAGTCCTGAAATACAGTGAAATTAAACTGAAATTGAAACATGTTCATTGAGGTATTAACACACACAAAGGAATGAGGTAGCTCAACCTATTCTCACCCCGTTCAGTAAAACGTGTTCTTACATATACAGACACATCACAGTGAACATATTACCGAAATTATAGCCCAGTCGATAGAGCGTTGGCATCACACTCGAGGGGTCCACGGTTCGAGCCCCATACAGCACAAATGAATGGAATGTTTATTTCTACGGAGGTGTGGATGACAATTTATATGAATTGGGCTTGGGTCATTAATTCCTCTGGTCTTCATTAGTAGTCAGTAAAAGTAGGAAATTCCAGTTTGGCAGCAGGATTCTGCTTCAGGAGACTTCCCTTTTCAAGACTGCTCATAGCCCAGTCCGAAGACCGCTGACCTCACACACGTGAGGTCCACGGTTCGAGACCCATACAATTCCAGGTGAATGAAATCAAGCGTGTCTTTGACTTTAAGGAAAAGAAGGTAGTGATTCATTTCTAAAAATTTCTGGTACACATAAGCTTTTGTTCTGATTCATTGTTCTGAAATTTCAATTGGATTACTGAATCCAAGCATGGAAACCTCATCTTCAGAAAAACATAGCTGCTCTGGAGAAAGTGCAACACCAGGCAACAAAATAATTCTAGAACTAAGTCATCTCTCGTATCACGAACGGTTGAGGGTCACAGGGCTAACAACACTGCAAACCAGGTATGACAGGGCGGATCTCATTGAAACTTGTAAAATACTAAACAGTTTGGAGGATGTTGATCCGGAAGTAAACATCAAGACTAAGCTTCATACAGGAGGGCTGCTGGCGTAGTCTTTCCATGAAGTCCTGAGTTACAGAGGGGGGGGGGGGGGCAGGAGAAAAAGAACTAAGATAAGGAGTCAGAGTTATAGCAAGCTTGGAGGCAAGAGGATAGCCGACAGAGCCTTTTGAAGAAATGATAGGACGAAAAGGAACCCGAGGTTTATGGGTTTTAGGTAGACAATAGAAATAAGGATGAGAAGGGCAGATGACACGGAAACGTTTTATTAGATCGAAGTCAAGATTACAAAGACTAGAGAGTTGTCTTAGTTGCGGTTGAAGAAAGTTTTAAGGCGATCCAAAGAAGGGTTACAAGTCAGAGAGGCATATGTGCAGGAGTCAGAGAGCAAGACAACAGCTTTTAGGAGGTAGTCCACACGGTCGAGAACAACAACCGAATTGCCTTTGTCGGAAGGAATGACAAGAATAGAGTTGTTGCTTTCAGGGAGGCAAGGGGAAGCTTGAAGCGACGGGGAAGGTGGTGATTTTTTTTTAACAAATTGTCAAGAGCGTAGATAAGGGCCCCCTTGAGGGAAGCTAGGTCCGAAGAGTACTAGAGTACTTTCATTCTTACCTTCATCCTTTTCTTATCTTCTTACATTCATCCTATCATTACCATATTTTTACTTTCTCTTCCCTGTTTCTCACCTCACTCTCTTACCTGCTCCTCACCTCTCATCTTACTCTCTTACCTCACATGTATATGCTTGTACCTTCCTCTCTTCTATCACACGACTTGATGATGGTCCAGGACGGAACAGAACGTCGTCGCTTCTCCATCTTCTGAGTTGTGGTTTGGTAATCAAGTATATAATGCTATAGAAGAATACAGAACAACATATATGTAAAGGGTATAAAGAATAGAGAGGGGTGTAAAGAATGTACACCCCTCTCTATTCTTTACACCCCCTCTCTGTTCTTTATATGAATATAGTTGTCACAGTGTAATCGTGGTATATGCTGGATCACAATTGGCGGCTCCTCATGTGCGATCCTCTCCAGCAAGTGGTTTGAAGACCCGAACAGGAACTTTAATTATCTTTTACTTTGCAAAGTACAAAACCACGTGAACATTTTGGGCTGAGGCAAGCCTCCCCGACCCCAGGGAGTCATATGCGTGAGTCCCCTCACCACGACAAGGCGAAATTCTTACGTGGGTCTAATACGCTAGACCCATTAATACTTGATCAACCAGCTTGGTTGATCAAGTATTCCTTGGAGATATTTATCAAGTTCTTCTATGAACACTGTGAAAGGTCAGCTGAATAGTTATGCCCCACATGTAGGAAGGAAGAGTGATGAAAAGCCTTGGGCTCATAATGTGACGGAATTGTCAATTAGCGTAGCTATTTCCCTCTGCTATTCAACGGGGCTATTTTACACTTCCTGTCATAACTCCTGGTCTCATGAGGAGTTATTTCCGTCTGCAGATTTAGAGCCACTCTCCTTAATATTTTCATAGTGTCAATACTTATGTATCTCTTCTATCTGCCGTTAGTGAGCAACAATATTACACCCCAGATGGTATTTTTAAGACACAAATGCTATCATTGGTCAGGCATCTCTTGTGGAAAGGTTCTTGTTTTTCAACCTGTTATTTTCTTGAAGTTGTAACCGCTACTGTATTGTGTTCATTAAAAGTAAGGTCTTCCGACATGATTATTCCCAAATCTTTTGAGCTGTTTTTTCTTTCGATTGTGTGATGTGACTGCTTTTTATAAATGTTTTCCGTCTTAATACTTTCGTCTTTACAATAGCGGAGAAGCTGGAACTTTTCTTCATTATGATGTTTTCGAAACCCATTGGAAGTCCTGATTTACTACAGCTGGAGGTTTGCCGTTTCCTCTACATTTTCTACCATCATACAAATCTTGGTGTCATCTGCAAAGGATGATATGGTACTCCAGTAAGTACAGATAAAGTACACTAACGCGATATATCATAGAACAAATCCACGGGAGCCTTGATGAGGGTTCGAACCTGTGTGCTGAGTGTTCCCAGACGCTTCAGTTGAAGCGTCTGAAGTCCCGCGTCCCGAGTTGAAGCCTCGGGACTCTCGTGGGTGCAGTAGCACTTCAGGTTGCAATTATTTTACCATGTCGTGGTACAGTTGACTAGAGCGCGTCTGAGAACACTCAGATCATAGGTTCGAACCCTCATCAAGGCTCCTGTGGATTTATTCATACTGAAGTATATGTCTTTGTCTATATTCGATATGTGAATGAGAAAAATAACTGAAATGAACACAGTACCTAGGGAGACTGAGCTTTCCACCGTGGATGATCCGGATTTTACTTTACTATTATTTTTTGGGTTCTGTTCACTAGAAAGTTTATAAACTGTCTTCATACTCTGGTAATAATTCTGTTTCTGTAAATTTTGTGTACAATAACACCTTGGTCACATTTATCGAAAGCTTACGCAAAATCTGAGAATATTACATTCGCGCTTTGCTTGTCTTCCATGGTATTTATACCCGTATCATAGTGGTCCAGTAAATATGCGAGGCAGGAGGTCCTCCTTTGAGCCCACTATGTCCGGGGTTATGTAGACGTTGTGATTAAATGAGTATTGTGATCTTACTTCTTGTCACTCAGAGCTTTCAAAAATTTGTGTGTGTATTGTTAATGACATCAATCTAAAAGTAACTATCTGCTTTATTACCTCCATTGAGGAGTGACAAAATATCTACTGTTAATAGTGTGTCGGGGGATAACACCACTATTTAGGTTCCGTCTCCACATAATGGTTACGTCCTGTAATAGTGTTTTTCTGTAATTTGTAATTAATATATTTCCAGGATTCAGAACCTGGTGCGTAGTGTATGCTGTATATGGCTAATTCAATGTTAATTGGGGTTTGGGTGATATGTGATATACGATTCTTTGTTATTGTCACATTCACGAAGAATACGTTTGGATTATCGATCTTTACTGTTTTTAGGGGTTCATTGAAAACAGTTGTACTGTATCCTCAGTATTTTACTCTTTTCTTTATTGTCATTGGTTAAAGCTTCATCTCACTATTTCATAGTTTAAGAGGACGAGCCCCCAACAGTTATTCTGTAGGTGCGTCTCTACGGGGACACGCTCCTAGCATGTTGTAGGTGACCTTCTACGGGGACGCGCTCCCTAGCTCCTAGGTCTCCCCTTGCACATAGTAGGTGCCTTCTAGGGTGACCTACATTCTCCCTAGGGTGAGGACTCACTCTCTCTCTCTCTCTACCTATATATCTATTTATCTCTCATGTGAATGACCTCCCACACCTGTGGTATCCACCACCACCTACAGAGGACTAAGACCATTTTTTTAAATATGAATATTATCTAATTTTGCAGGTAATTACCGTGCAATTTACAACCGCGTTACACAGCCAGCGGGCGCTGTCACCACAACCAAATTACTCACGGTTCTGATTAGATTTATAGTCTGTATTTGCACTTTAATAACACTTTCAGGACATATTTATAGGATAGATAATCTATCTCACGCCGAGCATTTTATATGAAATTTATAAATACTACACAAAACATTGTATTTTGGTGGTAGAAATTTATTTGAAAAAATAATATAAATTATAATAATTTGTTTAATATAGTAAAACGAGTTAATATTAGTAAGGAAATGAGGCGTAGTATACAATGCTTTCTGACAACTGAAATTATATTTCTAGTACGATTTTAAACATAGGAAAGGAACGAATCTGTAGTAAATTATAACAATCTTTGATAAATTGTAATGACTATCTAAGCAGACCTGCTAGTCCAAGTCTGAAGGTAGCCATGACAATTCCTCTTGCATCTAAAGGAAATTTATTTACTAAGTTTGAGCGAGTTTTATGCAACAGGAACTGTAAAATGTAAGAAAAACATGCTGATCTTGCGGAAAAATTTGCCTTTCTTGATGCATGATATCTCTCAAGCTTAAATCAGCAACAATGAATATTATGAGAAAGTAATAGGTTCATGTTAATTTTTAAATTAATAATAATTATAATAATAATTAATAAAATAATATTAAAGCAGTTAGTATATATGTAAATTACGAGATAAATATTACATTTCTGTATATATTACAAAGTTTCCTGAACGTGAAGCGTTCCTGGAAAGTTTAAACACACGAGTCTTACGGGAGCACTATTCGATTATGCAGCCAATTTTAAAGATTTTTTTTTACTAATGAAGTTATTTAGTATTAACATAAACAGACTCAGGTATTAACATAAGCTAGAGAGATAATTGAGGTATTAACATAAACTACAGGGAGCTGACTGAGGTATTAACATACACTATAGGGAGCTGACTGAGGACAAAGACAGGGACACACACTCGAACACTATATCTTGGATTGTAGTAAAATTGAGCCTTTTAGAGATAAATCTAAGCTCACTCTGTATGATATGGCAACCTATCTTATTACCATGGATAAATTACCTGAAATCCTTGCACTGTACCCACATTTCGCTTCCAGTAGATGAACGACATATGAGATTCAGAAACAAGTAGTGTATTGTGAGGACTAATAATAAACAGAAGCTCCCCTATAACTCTGTAATATCCCCATTGGTCAAACTATTATGTATTAGCGATAAGACCTACCATTAATGTATGATGACTTACTGTAAATATGTAGCTCTTGTAATAGCACTTTCTCTGTAACTAGCTGACACTGTAACTATAAGATGTGAAGGATAGATGAAATTGTTTATGTAATAATCTAAGATGAGGTCAAATAAAGACCCTTTGTGCCCTCTGTAATGCTTTTGCGCTACCGCTCACAGGATGAGTATGGGGTGCACAATAAACTAGCCGCCTTCGGCGGCAACAATCAAATCAATCTGAATATGATGACATAATCAATCAGATGCCAATGTCTAGGGCGTGGGTGCATCCATGATGTCTTATTGTGGGTGGGAAGGCGAAGCATTGAGGTTGTCGAGTTCCTCTTAGAATTTTTCCTTGATGTCATCTGGGTTGGTTATGGTTGGGGCATACGCACTGATCAGCATTGCACTCCTCTTACTTACAAGTGGGAGCTGGAGCGTCCTTAGGCTGTCGTTGATGTTCTCTGAGAGCTTAACAAGTTTTTGGGCGAGGTGGGATCTGAAGGCAAATCCACCGCCAGCTTTCGTTGTTCGGCACTACTGCGACCACTCCAGAAAAAGATGTACCCGTTCTGTAAGCTGACTTTTGCCAGCCAAGGGTGCTTAACTGAGTGCTGTTATGTCCACATTATAGTGCGCTAGTTCCTTTGCAATCAGTGCAGTTCGTCTTTCAAGACTGTCTGCCTTGGTGTTTTTATCCGGCAGAGTTCGAAAGTTCCAAACATCGAGATTGAGCCCCCCACCCCCTCACATTTATTTTTTGTATTTGTTTGACCGCTGTTGGGGATCCCTGCCAGTCGTGGCTTGCTGGCCATTGTGAGTTGCAGCAGGCTATGTTTAAGGCACCTTTTCTAGCCCATTCCTCCTTGGAGGTGAGTAGAGCATGTCCTAAAGAGACACCCTCAGACCCCCAGGGTTCTGCCGAACTCTGCTGCTTTGGCCTAGTAGAGAGCGACCCTATGCCCTGAGACGCTTGTGTGCTGGTCTGTAACTACAGTTTCAAGTGTATCCACACCTGCTGCGTCGCCACTCGCCCGTTGCCACAGGACTTGAGGTTGCGCGGTATGGGTTGTAGTCATGACTTGCACTTGACTTAGATTAAAGTGAGGGAGAGTTGCGCAAATCGTCAGCCTCCCTCACTCGTCTCGGCGTATCTGGATCCTGTGGCAAGACAAGTCGAAACGGCAGGAGCTAGGTTAGGATGCTGTGGATAGCCAGCAGTTGTACCATTTTGGTGGTTTCCTCCGCGCAGTTCAGTGGGTACAGTCTTTGCATGCGTAGGTAGACAAGCCTTAGTTCACCGTGGGTCTCAAACCTTCGACTACCCTCATCTGGTTTTGCCCGCCACACCCCGGTTTACCGAGATGTGCACTGAGGAGCACTGATCGAGCCATTGCTCGATCCTGCAGGCACAAATAGGCGAGTACAAATAGATGAGTACACACACATATAAATATATCCAACAAAATCATCTTGTCTCTGGGTGCAGAAATCATTGTAGTTGTAAATAATTTTGGTTTTATTTATCATCCAGCTACGTGCTATTTTAAAATTGCCGAGTCGTTCAGCTACAAATAAATTTGACGAAAACAGCAATTGGGTAATACAGACGAATCCCTGCCTCGAGTATTAGTAGTTCTCTCGTCGGCTCCGTGAGTCGTCAGTTCTGACGATGACGGCTTAGGTTTTCCCCGAGATGCGAGAAGGTTGTGTGGCTGTGTTCCCATGAACGATGGCTTGGCGGATAAAGAGGCAAGACGGATGTAGGGAACATCATCAAATTCTGTACAGCCACCGTTGTCTCCGCGCCAGTGCTAAGCGGCGAGTGGGTGTTGTCTGGTGTAACGGCCAGTTTTATGAAGAACATTAGGAGGAGGATTTGAGGGGGTAACATAAGTATATGTGATGAAGGAGATGCAGAAGATTACTACCTGGAAATGGGAAGCAGATCTCTAAGGTCACGTATCTATATATATATACGTATATATATATATATATATATATATATATATATATATATATATATATATATATATATATATATATAAATAAATAATAGTATATTTTGGTAGCAGTCTTTCCTGTAGACATATATTATTAAATATGACCAAAAAAGTAAGATTAATAATTCTAACAAAAATTTTCTCGATCTTTCGTACATTTCTTTTCACTGTTGGTGGTAATTCAAAAATCAATTCTCCAAAATTCAGTTTTATTTCTAGTCTGACGCGACACTTGAGCGCGTTTCGTAAAACTTATTACATTTTCAAAGAAAATGTAATAAGTTTTACGAAACGCTCTCAAGTGTCGCGTCAGACTAGAAATAAAACTGAATTTTGGAGAATTGATTTTTGAATTACCACCAACAGTGAAAAGAAATGTACGAAAGATCGAGAAAATTCGTGTTAGAATTATTAATCTTACTTTTTCGGTCATATTTAATAATATATATATATATATATATATATATATATATATATATATATATATATATATATATATATATATATATATATATATATCTCCACCCTTTTTTTAAAAGTTAATTAAGACATCTGCTTCAGCGGTGTGCGTGTCTATCTCGTTTACGAACCAATTGACTATGTTTGCCTCCATATTTTTTTAATATGATTTTTTTCGAATTAAAGATTTTGCTACACATTCTAGCATGATTATATATTTTCAACACATTAACATATTCTCTATGCTAATACCAATTTTGAAGGACATTATGCCTTTATAAGTAGAGATTCCAGATGCTGATGAATTGTTTTTATTGTATATTTTCAAGTGAATTCGTGACCATACTGTAGTACGAAGACTACAACTGCATAATCCAGGTGTCTCACTGGCGTTAAGTTATGTTGTACGATAACATTAGTATTTCTGTTATAAACACCCACTGATGTAAAACCAAGTATCCAGTAAAGATTATTGTAAACCTTAATGATTTCTAGATTTCTCGTGGAAATTTAAATTTCTCTACACTTAACTTCCTGAGAGCTTCATGCTACACGCACGATATACTTACGTAAGTTATTATTTCAACATCCAGATCCTTGCCGAATTTATGTTCATATAACTAAGAGGATCATTAAAGCTACCTTCTGCCTTATTTTGTAACCTAGAAGTGTAATTTTATATCGAATTGAAAACTTGGTAACTGTTGCTTTTACGTCCAACAGATGGCCCTGTTAAAAAAAAAAATGTTTTTACCTGTCACAGGTGTGGCATCTATATAATAAGTATATAAAAAACACTCGCGTATTTGAATAGAACGTCGTGTCAAAATTTCAAAGCAATCGGTGAACTATTTTCGGAGATTACAGCGTGTGTTGCTTTAACGTCCATCAGATTGCGCTGCTTAAAAATTTTTTTTTTTGCTTGTCACAGGTGTGGCATCTATATAGTAGGTATATAAAAACGCGCGCGTATTCGAATGGAACGTGTTTATCAAAATTTCAAAGCAATCAGCGAAGAACTTTCGGAGATTAGCGAATTTGAACAAAATGAACATTTACATTTTTATTTATACAGATATTAAGAATATATAGTAGAGGTATTGTTTTTAATAAAAACGATTTAGTATTTTATTTTTTCCCAAAAGATTTTGAGGAATTTTATTAGGAATCGAGGCCCAGCCTTAGTGTGCCACACCTGACAACGAGACTGGCAGAAAATTGTTCTAACAAAATCCACATGAAGACCTCATAGGGAAAACGGAGCGTAAACGGTACCACTAAACATGTGTTGTGATTTCCTCTAAAAGGAGGATAGATCCCAACAAAAAGCAACCTATCAGTCAATGGGTTAAGCCTAACTAAGGATATATACAGTACTGAACATAAAATAATAACTCACGGTCCAATTTAAAATAAGTTTATTGTATTTTTTGCCTCCACTTCTACATTGCTATTAACTATGGAATTTAGCAGTCACTTCAAACGTAAGAAATAGAAAGGTAGCCAAAATTAAACAAAAACAAATAATATATTTCGACCACAGATAACGTCTTAAAATTACAAAAACTTGTTTCACTTATTGCTAGCAAGAGCCTCAATAGCCATATACATTTATTTCAATCAGTAGGAAAGATAATGGCCAGAATCACATCTGTTAAGATTCAATTCCAACTCGCATCAGTCTCTTCAGGTAAATCACTCATCTGGTTTATACGGGGGGTTGCCAAATATTTAACGCGTGCTTATCCGCCTCGGAAATTCTCCAACATTCATTCATTTACAAGGTAAAAGTGTTTCCTTGCATTTTTTGGGCTCATTTGAATTTCATTCTTCTACCTATGTCATTTTTAAGGAAGGTGTCCTCCATCCTGTTTATTTCCCTCAGTATCCTGTATGTAGGGATCATATTTCCCTTTAGTGGAGGTGGTGATAGGGGTAGTTATTGTGTTTGTGGTGGTAGAGTATTTGTTGATGGAGATGGTTGGTGTGAAAGTGGTGGTATAGTGGTAGAAATGCTTACTTTATCTAGTATTGCTTAACAATGAATACAGGGAAGTGAAGTCTAGCTCTTTATTCCAGATCTAGTAACCTTCCACCTGTTTCGTTATAATTTACGAATTCGACATTTTGAATTCTTTGTCGACCATTGCCTGAAAATTGTACATGAAAGTGGTTTTAACGATTTCTTCATTCAGTGTGATCCAGTTCTTGACCATCCTTGCACTGATACCAGTATTGCCTTACTCTTTTTCCATTCATTTAATTTTCCAGCTTCGATCAATGTCCTCCTGTCCTACTCTTTCACAACGTAGAGACGTTAACTTAGTCCCCCTTGGCTTGTACCCTTAATATATCTTATCTTGTGATCATATCTCCTGTGTATCTTCTCTCCTCTAGCATTGTGAGATTTATACAGCCCTTAATCTTTCCTTGTATCCTGACCGTCATAGTTCTGGTACTAATCTTGCTGTACAGTTCTGTATTTTTTCTTTTAATGTTTGACAAGATGCAGATTCCACGCCAGTACTTAATATTCCATTATTGGTCTAATGTAGGCTATAGTGTGCCTAAAGAGAGCTCATATAAACATCTCTAAATGCGGTTCTAATGTTTGCCAGCTTCCTATATGCTGTCGGTGTTATGCTATTTGTGTGCTGCTGGTGTTGGTGCTGCAATTATATCCACTCCGATTTGTTTTCCTCCCTTCGATTCCCGTGTTTGCCTTTGCTCTTATTGTGCAGATACATTTCAGTGTCCTATCTTCCTTTCTCCATCTTCAGTACCTTACACTCGTTTTGACTGAATTCTTGCTGCCATATTTGTCTGCCCTCTCACGGAGTTGACAAGGTCTTCCTGTACAATTTTTCAGGTATTCTCGGCTTTAAATGGGATAGTGGTGGTTATTGAAGTGGAGGCGAAGACTTAAGAGTACTTCTTGCCACTTGTCCTGGTAAAAAAAGTGGATAAGTCCAGGTCAGAAACTCGAAGCAAACTAACATTCCATGATAGACACTGGTTAAACAGGAACGATAATATTATATTGCGGTAAATTGTGAGATATACTACTCTCTAGGAATCTTAGTGGACATTTAACATATTTGCTTTTTACGTCATTGAGATGAATCTATAGTAATTATATAAGATTTGCTGCTTACACAATAGCAATGAGTTATTCTAAGAGTGTAAAGTCAAGGCTTAGGATTCCTGCGTTGCCGTATCACACGCTCACAGCATATGAAAAGTGTTAAACTGGAGGTCATTTTCCTTAGCCAGAATAGTTCGAAGTCAAAAAACAAAAAACTAACCTATCGAGGCTAATGCTCGTACTTTCTGGTGTAACATATTACACGGGAAGCCTTGACGCTTCATGAGAAAGCGTCAAGACTATTTAATGGACCTTCATTTTCACTAAAGTTCCGGATTATTATTTCTGTCGTCGATAGCGTCCAATTTGTAGTACATATAATGTGAGGACGGGCTTCTCCCTCATGATAGCAGCCTGACTATGTGAAGGCAACACTCGAACACAAAGGGAATGGAGTAGTTAAGTGTTGATGTAAGGGAGGATAAAACTTGACATTATCAAATAGACACGTGTGTTTAGAGGAGAGCTGGTGCGTGCTGGTATTTACAGGCTTGTATAGGTATGTGAAGCAGTAACATACCGCTAGGAGACGGAAGACCAATCTTCCACTAACCCTCCGCTATTTGCGAGACTAAATTGCGTGTGTAGACGTTGAGCTGCCGTGGCTAAATGTCGGTATCAAGCGGAAGCTAAGATGACCAGGCAATATTTCATCAATTTCTTGCAGTAACGACAGTTGTATCAAGCAGCATCATTCTTCTCAAAGTTGCAGTGAAGATTTTCAACCTACCAACGATGATCTTTTCAGCCTGGCAAGCCCGACACGGTCTCCTAGCTAGAGCAGCGACGGAGACCGCCGGAGAAATATGCGAACGGTCAGGTTTGCAGGGACTCTCCTGAGATGGTTGAAGTCTGCATTGTAAGCGGTTGTGACCAGAGTCGGTCTCTCCGTTCCACATCCTCAGCGGACAGTTTCATGACTGCAAAAAGACGACTACTCCACTGCCGCTCGTGATACCTATTACAACGACTTCCCCAGTTTTGTTCGTAGTACATGCTGGTGATTTATAGAACAATTAGTTGCACCTAGTAAATAATTATCCTTACTACACTATTCTTTGTACCGGAGAGAGTATTAATTCCACTACCCCACATGATATCTTGAATAGAGGCTGCTGTTCTGGTCGTGATTCATTAGAGAACAGCCTTTAATACCTGACAGAGATACAATTCGTCTATGGCTCGCCATATCGTAAGGAATGAATACAGATCGTATCGGAGGCCACAACCCTATCAAGAGGAGCGTTTGGGGTCTTTAGAAGACCCCGTTAACGTAATAAAAATATGCATTTTAATTAGACGTTGTGGAAAAATCTTACACCAAAAACATTAAAGAGATTTAAATTAATTTTCTATAGACCCAATCTGATCTCGTGTGATATACGAGAAAAGGCTACAGTTACATAATGGGTTCAGTAACTGGACCCCAATGTGCTTTAAGATAAGCAATTTACGTTAGCGTTGATCTATTTAGATAGGGCTTTCATATCTCTTTCATGTATCCAACACTGATAGTGAATAGAGGTGGAAAGAGTACAGACACGTGCATGCACTGCCTGGAGTTGCCAGGCTCAGAATGCATGGCAACGAGTTCTTGTGTTGTATAAATTTAGTATAAAAACCCCCACTTATGTATTGTATAAAGATTTACACCGAGCCTTTCACACTTTCTTGTTGATTTGTCAAGGTCAGAGTATATGGTTAGGACAAGATTTACATCTCAAAATTGAGATGTGATTAATTCTTTTTTGTAAAATTGCAATTGCTCATTCATCACACACAGGCTGAGAGGCGTCATCCTGGCTCCTACGTCATACACAGGCTGGGAGGCGTCAGCCTGGCTCCTACGTCACACACAGGCTGGGAGGCGTCAGCCTGGCTCCTACGTCATACACAGGCTGGGAGGCGTCAGTCTGGCTCCTACGTCATACACAGGCTGGGAGGCGTCAGCCTGGCTCCTACGTCACACACAGGCTGGGAGGCGTCAGCCTGGCTCCTACGTCACACACAGGCATGGAGGCATCAGCCTGGCTCCTACATCACACACAAGACTTAGACAGTTAGGAAGTTGAAGTTGTTTCAAAAGACGTCTTATAAATTAAATAACTTGAATACTCAAATAACTAGGTGAATTAAAAGTATTTATTTAATTATGTAAATAAGTAGAACTTTAAACACTAGTTTAAACACTAGGAAAAAGTTTGATGTGTTTTTTAAATATTAACTGTGTAGGGTTGCCTGTGCCAAAAAAATCGTCGTGTGGTCTGAATGTGACCCAGGCATGCTGCTGCCTTTTAAATTCTGAAGATCCCGACCACCCTTCTTTCTTAATTAGGGAGGTGGGGTACCCAACATTGTCCGGGTCTGTCTGTCTGTCTGTCTCATATGGATTGATGTATAGGTAAAGAAATTTATGGATGGATAGATATATCTGTCTATCCATATGTCATCCCTTCTATCTGTCCAGTTATGTCTATCTGCCCAACGATTTAACCACCTAATTATCTGTCTATTCATCTATCCAATTATCTTCCAGTCCACACATCTACATATCTATCCATCTTCCTACCTTTCCATCCACATATCTATCAACCTATATCTACCTGTCTATCTATTGTCCATCTCTCCCTCTACTCACGCATCTCCCCATCTACCTATCCATTTTTCTAACCGTTTATCCATCCAGCTATCTCTCCATGGCGAGATGTACAGGGGGGTCCAAGAGCTAATAGCTCGATCCAGCACACACAAATTGTAAATACACACACACACTTACTAGTATAAAAATTTTGCTTCTCTGTTTATCATGGGATGAAGGTCAAAGATCGTCCCCAGTCTAGCGATATACAAGTAGTTCTTCCGGTTAGTTCGGAGGGGGAGAGCCACGGTGAACTCTGTAATAGACCGACGATATATATATCTGGTATTTTGGGAGCAATAAAGTGATTATATCGTAACTGCTGTGAACTAAACGAGGAATTGTGGGGGGAGGGGGTCGTGACAGAGCTCAAGTATTTTGCTGTAAATGGAATTTGCCATTAAATGTGGTCATTTATTTTATATAACAAAAATACGATACAGTGGAAGTAAGCGAAGCAACAAAGGAAAATGGCTCTTTAGAAAAAATGTAAAATTTAATTACTAAAATGTTTTGTAAACATTTGTCGTTATACGAATGGAAACAAATGTTGAGAAAGTCTGGCAGAAATGCGTCCGAGCTGCGAATTACACTCCAACCAACTAAGTGAACTCATGCGCTCCACCCGGAGTCGGGATCCTTTTTTAGGAAAAACGAATTTACAAATTTACAAAATTTGGCCTGAAATAAATAGCAGTTCCTTGTATTTAAAATAGATATGATTATATTTATTATATTATTATTATATATATATATATATATATATATATATATATATATATATATATATATATATATATATATATATATATATATATATATATATATATATATATTATATGTATATAAATACACGTTGGTTTCAATTACTTTCGTCTTTTTTATGAAAAAAATGCTTGTTAAGGGAAGAACAACTACATAATGCAGACTTAAACTAGTGCGTCGAGAAACTAAGCATTGTTGCACTAGAAATATGTAGAAGACATATACCACTTAGAAAAAAAAAAAAAAAAAGATGCAAACAGAAACAAGAACGGCGCTCCCACTAAGGGCGAATAAAACAAACTGGAAAATCTTAAACACTCCTTTTTATCCCAACAACGATTAGGAAAGCTATGTAGGGAAATAGAAATGATCTTATTCAAGCTGAGAGAATCACATAAAATCCAGGAGAGGCAAAAATTGCGAAAGGCCATAAGTGAAATAGAGAGGAACCCGAAATACCTTTTCTCGAATGCAAAAACAAGAACTGCATCCAGCATAGGTCTCTTGTGCAAGGTGTTGCAACTTTCACATATGACAACAAAGAAATGAGAGAAATACTTAGGCTTCAGTACGATTCTGTTTTCAGTGAATCTCTGAACAAATTGAAGATCAATGATTCATATGAATTCTTCATGAAGGAGACACCAACATCGAGCCACATGTTAGATATCACCCTAGTCCCACTGGACTTTGAAGTAGCCATAGACAGCATACCAATGCACGCTGCACCAGGCCCTGACTCGTGGAATTCCATATTTACCAAGAAGTGCAAAACACCACTATCACAGACCCTAAAAATCTTTAGGAGACGGAGCCTAGATACTGGCGTCATCCTAGACATACTTTAAACAGCGGAGATTGCACCACTTTACAAAGGAGGTAGTAAAGCAGATGCAAAAAAGTAATAGTAAAGGAGGTAGTAAAGCAGATGCAAAAAAATAATGTCCAATAACTTTAACTTCCCCCTTCATAAAACTTTTTAAATTGAATACTAAGAAGATTACAAATTGCATGGAATCTCAACATCTACATAACCCCGGACAGACGGGTTATTAGTGAATAGTATTAGAGTTCTCTAGAGTTATTGGTAGCTGATCAGGTACATTGCCTAGATACTATAAAAACAAGGCAATCAATTACCGAGGTTACAAGGTGTTGAACTAGAGAGGTTGCAGAAAGAGCTCTGGGGAAGGGGGGGGAACTCTAGACTTGGTTAATTAAGGGCGGGCTAATGGATAAAAGAGTGCTATTACTCCCGGCCCCGTTACACAAAGATGTGATCCATGGATCACTAACTACCCTCCTCCACCGCAACACTCACCCCTCCACCCCCCTCAACACTCACCCCTCCACCCCCCTCAACACTCACCCCTCCACCCCCCTCAACACTCACCCCTCCACCCCCCTCAACACTCACCCCTCCACCTCCACACTCACCCCTCCACCCCCCTCAACACTCACCCCTCCACCCCCCCTCAACACTCACCCCTTCACCCCCTTCAACACTCACCCCTCCATCCCCTCAACACTAATCCTTCCACCCCTTCAGCACTCACCCCCTAAACAGTCACCCCTTCACCCTCACAACAATAACCATCCACCCCCCTCAACACTCACTCTTCCACCCCCCCCCCCCCCCTGAGCAAATCCGTAGGAGCCGTGACGAGGGTTTGAGCTTATGCCCTGCGTGTTGTCAGGCACACGCTCTAGACAACTACGCCACGACATGGTTGAGAGGATTGACCCTGGGGTACTATTGTACCCTCTAGGATTCCTAGATTGGGGGGATTGTGTGAAATTCTGGGTTGGCTTCAGTTGAACAATTTCAAGAAAATCAATGTAGAAAGTTGTGTTTTGAAGGTAAGTGTTGTGAGTGAGGGGAAGTGCGCTGGCTATGGTGTGTTGAATTGCCACATTAAAGCGTTTCCTCCACATGGTGGGGAGTAAAGGGGAGGCACACAAACATCCTGCATTTACTACAGCAGACATGAGGGAGATAGTGCCTTCTCAAGCACTGTCAATATGGAAAGGATTTGGTAGCAAAATAAATGTGAACTAGTGAATTCTCGAAAGTGTTTGAAATTATATGTGATCACCGCCTCCCTCTTGCTCCCCCACCCCATCTTTCCTAGATCGTTGAAATATTCTTCCCCTACCATCACTCTCCCTTATTTTCCCTTCAACCCTGCAACCACCTCGCGCCCTGCACCTAGCCTAGACAACACTCACCAGTCACCTCACTCTCACCAACTCGTTACAGCCACCTTAAAATGCCTCCCACTTATTAAGTGCATAATGACACAATAAATGACAGAAGCGTCTCCAACCAACCAGGATTCTCTTATCCAGGAACAGTGGACAATGTCCCCAAAAGTACATGTCGGGCTTGTGACAGATTTCTGATTTAAACCTGATAGAATTTTTAGCAAAGATATTAAGTGTTGGACTCGTGCACGTACCTATAGGAAAAGGAGGCCCACTTGTCCCCCAGGATACTCCACATATTCCAGTAAATTTCATGTCGTCAGTTTGATGTCTTGGCGGGCGATCAAAACATTTACTACCAACACTTTCACTTTCCAACATTTTAAAAGCAGTACGCCTGTTTACAAGAAAATATGCATATCTTAAAAAAAAAAAAAGTTTATGGTTTATAAGCCTTGATGCCACAATACCATCAGTGTATGACACAATTGGCTCCGGTTTGGCAAAATTTGTATAGTTATGTCGGCAAAAGGGGACAAGTCGCTAGCATCATCAGTCACGAGATCAGTAAATCATTTCTCTAGAGCTTATAGCATGATCTTTATCCTATATCAATGCATTAAACCATCATGGAAAACCTAATAAGAGTTCCAATGACAGTTTGAAAGTAGGAACGTAAATGAATAAGAAAATAGGGAAGGGCAACATAGTTGAGACAATTAAAAATACTTCCATAGCCGATTCACTGAGAGAGACCGATTCTTAAGAAATCAGGATGGCGACCCGCTTCTACACACACAAACATCCCACTCCTAGCACGGCTGTTCCTTGAAGAAATGAAGGGAGGAAAACACATACCAAACCTCTTCTCTCCTCTCAGTATCATCCTTGAATGTATCACCTCTTCCTTGTACTTGAAAAGAGAAAAGGGGTGCCTCTCTCTTCCCAAGTACATTCTCCTTATCACTCTGTCATTCCACCGATCTTCTCCCTTCTCTTCCCATCTCTCCGTACCGTAAAAGCACAGCTGCTGTAACATCGGAAAGTAGCCTTTGTAATTTTAACTCGCGCGATCAGCTCTCCTTGCGCCGTTATTTCTGGCCGATAACTCTGGCGGGCCTCGCGGTCGAGGATATAATTAGGGCAAAGACTCCTCTCAACGGTCTGTGTTACCCGACGGTGCAGAGTAACAACGCCTCGTTATGTCTGACTCGCTGGTTACGTTGTTTGTCATACTAGTTGCGTTGGTTCTCTCGCTAACTGTGCTTTATGACTCGCTTGTTGTGTTACATGATTCGCTAAGTGTGCTATATGCCTCGCTAGTTATTGTACAGTCTTCGCTAGTTGTGCTACATGACTCGCTATTTGTGCCACAAGATTCGCTAGTTGTGCTGCACGACTCGCTAGTTGTGCTAGTCATAACTCGCTTTCTGTAGACACTAAACGTTAGTGAAAAATCATCCCTATGAATTAGTATATCTAAAAATGTCAAACATTAATAAATTTTAGTCTCAATAGTAAATTGTATAGAGGTGACTTGATCATTGAGTTTAGCTAAAATTTCACATGAATTTACATGTGTAGCCCAAATAAACAAAATATCATGGTTATATCTTCACCATGGAAAGTTTTCAGGGATAATTTTAGAAACAAAATTCTTCTCGAAAAATTCCCTGTACAAGTTTGAAAGCATTGGCGATAACGGATTCCTCATTACCATTCCAAAAGTTTGTAAATAATAATCATTATTTAAAGTATATGTACATTATTTTTATGCATAGCTTAACGAGAATGACAATAATAGCAGCAGAGGTAATACATTGTTCATTAATTCATAAGCATGGTAATCAGGAATATCATCAACAGAAACTTTTGACGTTCGTTCTTTATTTATTAAAGTGATTAATGCTGCTATAACAATTGTTTTCACAGTGGGTCATTGAATGGTTATAGATATTTCTAACAATGATTTAAGCAAGCCGTCGTACTCCTCTTACGGCTATTGAAAGATGGTGAACAACTAAGAAAGTAGGTCAGCATGAGGATGGACAAGCATCTAGTTATGAGGTAAAGAGCATCGTGAGCATCAATGTCTTCAATCATCTCATCCGTTCACTTCAAGTCACCGACCTTCTTACCAGGGACCTCGTCGATTGTCATCGCTCCTAAGGGAGCTTCTAGGAGTGTGCTGTCCCAAGATTTGGTTGTACAGATACCAGGCAAAACCCCCTTTATTCGCTTTATAACGTGCTGGTTGGTAGAGGTTAATTTGAACTTGGAAGAGTTCTAGGGGAGGCCTAGACTTGCTTCTTTCTCCTGAATTATTCGTTTATCCTCTTGTAGGGTTTCTGGGGAAACCAGGTAGAGTATCATCCTCTAAGAACCAAATGTTGAGCTCACTAGAGAGGTTTTCGGTGACTATTTTAATGACTATTCAGAAAAGAAAAGCAGAGAGAGGGTCACCCATTTGTACACCTTCTTGGGAGTCAATTTCATGTTCCCCGAATAGTAGCTTCAGGTCCTTTCTATAACAAAAGTATAAAAATGGACAGAGGGAAGGGAAATAGCCATGAACTGTATGTAGTATTGCATTCCTTCTTAAAAGGATGAAAGTATTCTTTAAATCCAATTTGACCAGGACTTATTTTCTGTAAAGTTGGCAATAAAGGGCTCTATAAGTGCAAGAGACGCTGCCTCACACCATTGGAGAATGCCATAGCCAAGCTGTTTGGCTTCAGCATGTCGGCTGCTGCTTGGATGTTTTCGAAGCAGCCTTAGCAACGAGGTGCAAGAGGGAATTGCCCACAGCTATTGGTCAGATTCCTCCATTCTTTTTCCTCAGGGTACAGAGGATAGAACCAAAAAAGAATGGCCGTATGGTCTGGTATATTGCCAGCTAGGCATGTGTTGGAGAATCTAGTTAGTTCCACTAGGAGGCCCTGTGCAATGTCTCCCCGTGTAGGGTTGAGCATGATTATGAGACAGTAGCTCTATCGACTAGGCTATGAGTATAGTCTTAATAAGGAAAGATTACGGACGCAACTAATCGCTGCCCAACCGAAATTTTACACTATGCTCCGAGTTGCGCCTCGGAGCATAGAGCTATAAAGACGAGTCCGTGTAAACACCTTCAGAACTTAACCTGAAAGAGGGGAGCCATGTGAGTGGCCAGTTGCTGGCATGGACCATCTTACTGGCCTCCTGCTGCTAATCTTGGCCACATCCCTGAAATTTCATCCCCACACAGTTGGGTTTGAAATTAGTTTGTAGAGGAATAACTTTGATTAGCGGCTTAAAAGGCTTCAAACTACACTAAGCAATCATCTCTCGTATTTGTAGGTGCTCAACTCTGAGGTTCCCATGATGATAAATGGTTATTGATTTCAAAATGTCCTTTAATTGTTCAACCGTAACCGCCTGTAAAGATTAAACTAGCCATGATTGTGTGGCTGAACAAAGCACGGAAGATGCCAACATATTCCTCAAAGTCAGCCACTGAGTTGGCTCGCAATTTGGTACCAGTGAACTCTTACTTTCAAGACATGAGAATGTTATTTAGGGAGCGGAGTGGGGAAGACGATGTGGAGAAGAGGTGGATGGGTGTCACAGATGGCTGTGGGGGGGTCCCAGATGGCTGTGTGTGTGGGGGGGGGGGTCCTCACATGGGTGAGTGGGGGCTATCAGATGGCCGTGTAGGGGATCCCAGATGGCTGTGTGGGGGTCGGATATGGATGTGTAGGGGACGCAAATGGCTGTGTGGGGGAGGGGGGGTGGTCGCAGATAACGATGTCGGGGTCACAGATGGCTGTATGAGGGCGGGGGGTTCGTAGATATCTGTGTGGGAGGTCGCAGATAGCGGTGTGGGGGTCCGGAGAGAGCTGTGTAGTTAGCCTGCAGGAAAAATGTTGATCACATAAACCGGCAAGCCTGGAAGGCTTTATAGCACCATCGGGGTCACAGAATGTTGAAACGTTCCAGAATTCCATTCAGGATTCTGTTAAGAGAGCAGAAGACATTAGCCGAGTGATTCCAGATTTACCCAAGATGTTATCGACGTACAAATGACGGAAAGAAACAGTGAAAAAAACATGATTTCTGATCATTCTGAAAACCAGGAGCCTATAGACTGAGGCGGTTATCACTGGTTTCGATGGTAGAACGAAGGCCGATTGTATAGATCAAATATGGTTTTCTGAGTTCCTATTCTCGATGACAGGAACTATATTAGGCTTATCAAGGTCCTAGTAGGCTAACTATCCATTCTCTAGATGAAGCGCACAACAGTTGCCAAACTTTCTATTACCTCCTCCTCATTTTATATTTTGCAACGTACTATGCTCTAGCAATAGTTTAATCATAATGTTTAAGAAGGAAGTGCCGAGATTATAGCTGATACTTCGGCGTAATATTAACACCGAGATCCTTCTCCCTATTCGTTTCATGAAGGATTTCATCTCCCATCTGGTACTGTGTGTCTTGCCTCCTCCTTCCTTCACCTATTTTCACAAATTTTGATGTACTTGAGTTAAACTTAAGTAGCGATATGTTAGTCCAATAAAATTTAATTTATATTCTTGAACCATTAAAATCAACGAACCATTAAAATTAAATTGTCGATTCATTCTTTCAAGGTTGTCCAGGTTATCTTGTAGACTCTTGCTATTCTACACTGTCTTAATCCTCTTCATAATTGTTGGATCATAAGCATATAATAAGAATGATTCTTTTTACTTTTGAATATTCATTTACATATTTAAAACAGGATTGGTCCAAGGACTGAACCTTCTAGGACTCCGCTACTGACATCTTACCAATCTGAAACCTCACCCCTCACAGTGATCCCTCATCCTCTGGATCACCTTCCCTCTCACTGCTCTTTGCATCTCCAACTCATGCACCAACTTATTATGAGATACTGTCTCAAAGTCTACCCTGTGTGTGTGTGTGTGTGTGTGTGTGTGTGTGTGTGTGTCTGTGTGTGTGTGTGTGCATGCGTGCGTGCATGCGTGCGTGCGTGCATGCGTGCGTGCGTGCATGCGTGCGTGCGTGCATGCGTGCGTGCGTGCATGCCTGCGTGCGTGCATGCGCGGGTGTGTATTAATATTAGCAAGCCATATTGTGTACCTCAGTTAACTGTTCGCTTAATGCGCAAATTTCATGCTAAGTGGGCTATCACAACAGCCATTAGAGATAATTACATTTTCATTGTCTCTATAATTGCATGCCAGTCAAGCATGTTAATAACTCTCCGGGTATGCACAATGCTGCAAATACGAGTTTGTTTGTTTCACATGAACCAACTGTAAATGTAATTACCAAATTATGAGGACAAGATGGTGCTTTCCCCGGGCAGTAGGAGTTGCAGCGAGAGTGAGAGTGACCCTGGCTGCCGATGCTCAGGAAGCTCACTCACTCGCTTCCGGATAATTAATTTGATCCCCTATTATTCACAGGAGAAAAATGCGACTAACTAATTAACTAACTAAATTATATATATATATATATATATATATATATATATATATATATATATATATATATATATATATATATATATATATATATATATATATATATGTATATATATAAGGTTGTCCGTGTTGATATCTCAACGGGAGACATCTCCCGTCACGCAGGGTGCAGTCGCACCTCCACAGATCTCCAGTATCAGCTCTTGATACTGGTAATGGCTCAAATGGGCCACCACTTACGGGCTATTCATGCCCGTGCCACCTTTTGGGTGGCTTAATCTTCATCAATCATCAATCTGTTGATATCTCGCAGTTCCGTTTAAAGAGCGTAGCAATCCTTTCCCGGTGAAAATTACATCACATTTGAACATTACAATGAAAAGCTCTTTCATCAACTGGCATATCGTCAAGGCTCTCTGGGTGGGGGAGGAACCGTTGCGTAAATAGCCGGATGTGGAAGTTCCATATCGGCAGGTTTATATTGACTTGATAGACCAATTACCAGTTTATTTTTTGTTACTCTGGATACGCTAGCACTGTTCACGGTCATTAGCTAAGACGTCGCACGTACTATGGTTGTTTTATATCCAGTTTTGGTGTGCCAGCACCGGTTATAACTGACCAGGGGCTAGATTCACGAAGCAGTTACGTAAGTACTTAGGAACGTTTACATCTTTCCTCAATCTTTGGCGGCATTGGTTACATTTATTAAACAGTTTACAAGCATGAAAACTTCCCAATAAACTGTTGTTATTGTTATAATCAGCCTGCTAGTGCTTTCAAGCTCATTATCAGTTTAATAATTGTAAACAAAGCCGCCAAAGATCGAGAAAAGATGTACAGGGTCGCAAGTGCTTGCGTAACTGCTTCGTGAATCCGTTCCCAGGAAGACGAATGCACGAACTAGGTGTTCGAGAATGTCGCACGAAATTTTAGATTTCGACACATCATTAATGACTTACAGACCTAAGATGACAGACAGACAGTTGTACTCGGATAAAATATTTGTTTAATTTTGCCCAGAGGGGCGAGTTTATTGGACATCGTCACTCATCCTGTGAGTCAACATACCGCCAAAGCAGCATGTAATCCCCCCCCCCCCCCTCAATAAAGAAAACCCGCTGGGTTGTTCATCTCGGATATCAAGCCGCTAACGATGTACACAATTGCGACCGAATTCACCACTGGTGGAGGCTGTAGCTGGAAGATCACAGTCTCCGTGGTGTAGTGGTAAGACACTCGCCTGGCGTTCCGCGAGCGCTATGTCATGGGTTCGTATCCTGGCCGGGGAGGATTTACTGGGCGCAATTCCTTAACTGTAGCCTCTGTTTAACGCAACAGTAAAATGTGTACTTGGATGAAAAAACGATTCTTCGCGGCAGGGGATCGTATTCCAGGGACCTGCCCGAAACGCTACGCGTACTAGTGGCTGTACAAGAATATAACAACTCTTGTATATATCTCAAAAAAAAAAAAAAAAAAAAAGATGAGTAGGAGACAGTTATTCCATTTTAGTCACCATAATCCCAGAATCTCGTATGATTAACGTCAAGACGCATTCATAAATTTTAACATGCTGTTCAATTAAAACAGGATTTTTTTTCAAATATATATTTGTATTCATATTTAGGCATTGGTTAGGTTAGGTGTTTAGGTTCTGGTTGGCGATTATTTGTATTTGTAGTACGTGGGTGAAGCATTTACAGCATTGTGGTTCGAACAAAAGTCGTCAGCGAAGTACTTGTTCCGAAGTGTTTGGACGTCATCAGTGTGAGTCGTGTGTAAATCGTTTTTCATTCATAAACAGAGGGTTTGGCGGGTGTATGAAATGGACTTTTGGATAGTATTAATTAACATCCAGGAAGTATGAAAATTTAAGTAAAAAGTGTCTACCTCGTGTAGTTTAGCCGTAGTGATCTGGTGAAGTCGCAATTTTGTGGCAAAGATTAGGTTTATTTTTCTGTTTAAAAATGTTTCTTACTTTATTTATTTAGTTTTTTCGTTCTAACAAGCTGTATTAATGTGTGAAAGATGGTGTTTATTATGTATATCTTAAAAAAATACGTATATACAGATTTATATGTATAATTATACGCTTACCATGTATTTATTCCTACTAATATATATATTTGAAGACACATAAATCTTATAATGGCACATAGCATACATTTTGCATGTAAATATTCATGGCAATTACTCATTTTCTGATGTTAAGAGTTCAATGGGTCCTAGTACGGCTGCTCTGCACGTTCAGACACGGGATGTAATGTTGCCAAATTTCCTCATCTATTTACTAAAGGTCCTAGAAGGAAAGTGAGGGACTCATGATTTTTTTCTTAATGGGGGATAGTTACTGGAGACCTGAGGAAGCAGATATGAGCCCTTTGTATGCATGGGAGTTTTGAGTGTTATCATCTACCCACAGGCGCTTTAAGGGATACTGCACACCCTCGATCGGGCGCTGAGTGCAGTGTAGTGGTAGTAACCACACCCCTGTTAAATTCCTGACTACTTTATTGAGGAGGGTATACCCTCTCAATAAATTCAAAGATCTTTACCACGCCGGAAAGTATCTAGTTAACCTTTACATCTAATGACAAAACTTTAACACTTGCGATGAGTGGCAATTTGTTTACTCAACGATCTTTAGATCGAGCTTTTCGAAGATATACTAATAAATCTATCTTTGATCTGCCACCAACGACAAAATCAACTGTAAAGACAAATATGGAGCGCGTTCTCTGTTAGGAGTACGGGGTGCTCCCTGGGAATGTGTATGTGTGCGCGCGTGTGTTAGAGAGAAATATATGTAGTAGATATAATAGAGGAGAAATAGATTAGTTGGAGTGGCGAGGCCAAAGAGCTAATAGCTGATTCTGCAGACACAAATAGTAAACACACACAAACGTGTAAGTAAGGAGGCATTCAGAGCGCTTTACACTGCATATGTGAGACCAGTCTCAGATTATGCAGCCCTATCATGGAGACCCACCTAAAGAAACACATTAGGAAACTGTAAAAGGTTAAAAAAAAATTGCGACGAGGCCAATCCCAGAGTTGCAAGGGATGGGATATGAAAAGCGACAGAAGAAACTGAACCTGAAATCAATAGAAAAAAGGAGGTAGAAGGGAGGTATGATCGCAGCATACAAAATACTTAGAGAGATTGACAGAGTGGAAATAGACGAAATGTTCATACGGAATACCAACAGAACAAGAGGACATGGGTGGAAGTTAGAAACTCAGATGAGTCATAGAGATGTTATAAAGTTTCCTTTTAGCGTGAGAGTAGTGGGGAAATGGAATGAACTAAAGGAGACCATTGTGGAAGCAAACACTATTCATAGCTTTAAAACTAGGTATGATAGAGAAGACGGATATTGTGCTTTAAACAACCGGGGGATAGAAAGGCGAGATCTAAAAGGGAATACTCGATCCTGCAGGCACAACTAGGTGAGTATACACACACGGTTATGGTCTCGAACCTCTCCTGTTTCTGAAATATGGAAATGATCATCCAGTGGGTGTACACTCCTTCCTCTCAATGCTTGCTGACGATGCCTCAGTTATGAGAATGAATAAGACAGAGGAGGCTAGCATGAGGCTTTAAGATGACCTGGCCAAACTAAAGGAATGACCCAACAAACGGCTGTTAGCGTTTAACCAGAACAAATGTAAATTATTGAGAATTGGGGGCAGGAGGTCAGATACAAGGTCCCATTGGGGGGATGAAATTCTCCAAGAATCGGAGAATGTGAAATATTTTGGGGTTGATATAACACCAGACTTGTTCCCCGAATCTCACATCAAGAGGATTTCATCAGCGACATATGCCTGGTTGGCCAACATAAGAACGGCTTTTAGGAACTTGTGTAAGGAATCATTCAGAACCTTGAATATCACATATTTTAGACCAGTCCTGGAGAATGCAGCTCCAGCATGGCGTCCGTATCTCGTCAAGCACAAGACTAAATTGGAAATGGTTCAGAGGTATGCCACTAGACTAGTACCCAAGCTGAGGCGTATGAGCTACGAGGAGAGACTACAGGAACTAAACCTTACGTCGCAGGCAAGCAAGAAGAGTTAGGGGGGAAACATGATCACCACATACAAGATTCTCAGAGGAATTGATTGGGTAAATAAAAAAAATCTTTAACACAGGAGGCACACACACTAGGGACACAGGTGGATACTGAGTATCCAGAAGCGCCATAGAGACATTAGAAATAACTTTTCTGAAAGAAAGAACTGTGAGTAGTTAACAAATGGAATGCACTAGGCAGTGATGTTGTGGAGGCAAACTCCATACACAGTTTGAAATGTAGATATGATAGTACCTAATTGGCTCAGGAACCTGTCCACCAGTTGATTGACAGTTGAGAGGCGGGACCAAAGAGCCGAAGCTCAATGCCCGCAAGCACAACAAGGTGAGAAGGGAACTATCATGGGGGAAAGCGCCAAACCATTACGACTATATAGCACTCGGAAGGGGTCAGGATAAGGATTTGGGATGGGACTGGGGGGCAGGAATGGTGCCCAGTAGGCTCAGAAATCTCTACGCCAGTTGATTGACTGTTGAGAGGCGGGACCAAAGAACCAGAGCTCAACCCTCGCAATCACAAATAGGTGAGTACACACATACACACACCGGCATGTTGACTTACATTCTAGTCATTATCATTGTTATCTGCAATTAGTTGTTATTGACAATAATATTGTAAAATATATAGGGAGTGTGGAATTAAGTGTCCCGAGGACGGAGGAAGAGAAGATAGATGTGGCAGCTCCGTGTGTGATCACTGAAGCGTAGGTGACAATGACACTCCAGCATCCACACCTGGATCTCCTGGGAGTTATTTACACATTCATTACAAACACCCCGCTGGTTGCTCTAGTGGCGACTCCGGAGCACGACCGATTCCCATCAATCGTGATTAATAGCTTGACAACTGTGTGCTGTTCGTTGCAATATTCGTTGATTTCTATTTTTTTCGTATTGTTGTAAAAATACAATGCCTGTTATTAATGTTGGTCGTTTGTCTTCGTCTGTGTCTTACGTGAAGATTTACAACAAATGATCGCTAATAATTGGGATCAGCTCATCGAGTTATACTTTAATTGTTCAACAATCCCATTCTTATCAGTTTGATAGGGTAATAGTGCGTGGATGTGTTGAGTATTAAGTGAATAGGTTACACGCTGGTTACAATAGGTTACACCTTCCCCATGGCGTCTTGGGGTGTGTGTCAGGAGCGAGGAGAGCCCGCGTCTTCCACCAGGTCCCTTCAGCTTCCGTATTTTGATTATTACGTTAAACAGAACGTATTTTGCTTGTGGCCGGTGTATTTGTGTATATATTATAAGTGTAATTGTGTGGGTATGCTTGATGTGTATTTACTATTTGTGTCTGCAGAATGAAGGTATTAGCTCTTGGACCCCACTTTTCTAGTCAATCTATTTTTCCTCTATTACATCTAATGTTTTCATCCTACGGCAAACAGATGACGCGATATGATGACGTCACGGAACTCCAATTGTTCAGCACGTAAGTGTCCCGGTATGAATTGCGTTTTGTGCACCTCCCATAGAATTTTGACTTTGTCTACCCAAAACCTTCATATTTTATTTGCCCGGTAATCTCACATGCAAATTACAGTGGGACTTTAAAGAACTATTGGTAAGGTTTTTGATGTTGTGTACCTTGACTTTAGCAAGGCTTTTGACACAGTTCCACATGAAAGACTGATTAAAAAGTTAGACTAATGGTATTGGGGGTACTATATTAAGTTGGATTAGGGGCATGACTATACCAAAGGAAACAAAGAGTTAGTATAAATAGGGAAAATGTTGTAAGTGGAGTGCCTCAAGGCTCATTATTTTAAAGTTTTGATGAGCTCAGTCTTGTCTGGTTTGGTTGGCACAATAGTAATTGCTCAGGCACTTAATATTTCCTTGTATAAGACATATTTTAGTTCCAGGAGGATTTTTATCGCACTCTGCTGAACCCTTTTCATTGCAGTTAAGTCGTTTTAAAGGGAATATCTCCATGCTTGGAGACAATAGTCCAGCGATACTGAGATCCTGCAGATTCATTATCATGAACTCTATTAATGCTTAAATTAAAAGATTGTTACATCATCAACACCTTGAAAAAATGAAAAGAAACTTGGAGTAGTGATCCATCAGGCAATCAATGTTGCGTAAAAAAATAAACGAACTTTATACTTTAAGGAAAATAAAGTTATTATTCATCTGTACTAATTTATCGTGCTCTTATGGGTATATATTCCTAACTTGCTCAGTTAACAAGAGCGAACATGGAAATATAAAGATTTGAGCATATAAACGATAGAGCAACCTTGGCACATATGCACAATAGTTTGCAATATATATATTGTTTTATACATACGCATACACATTAATTTGCAGTCCGAAAGAGATAGTTTTGTACTTGACAGTTACTTGCAAGGTGGTCGCTGTTACAAGGTGGACGATTAGTACAGTGTCAGTTCTAATGGGTGATTGACACAGGTAAATTCCTCCCCTAGTCCTTAAATTAAATAGTTAAATAACTGTGAGTCCCCATGATATTCTTTACGATCTGATGCAATCTAGAGGGCCTGAGAAGCCTGATAACGATTTGTCTTAATGAAATACGCAAGAAAGGAGATTATAGAAAACTTGAGAAATATATAAGTCAGACTAGTAAATCAGTATAGAGAATAAATGCAGATACAGAGCATTTCTTGAGTCATTAACTCTTGTTGCGTACAGAGCCTTGCTATATACTGGAATTGTTTGAATGCAATTGATGGACAATAAACCTAATACTTATAATCTCTGAAGACCTCCAGAACCTACCATCGTGACGCCGATTACTGATTGACTTGGTGCAGCATCCCCCGCTGGACTCAACTGTCTCTCTGGAATTAATTTTTTTAAGCGGATTTTCCTCTCGAATTTGTTTACTTTAAAATAAACACATACGAGCATGAACTTATCAAAACAAAGGCGTAGTCATGACGGAGAAATCCATTGTTATATAAAATAATAATTATAAACACGGCCAAGCTTTACTGACCATGTGGTAAGATTTTTGCAAAATTTTAAATAATCTCTATCAACAATTAGTAGGCAGTAGTAGTAGGCATCCATCAGTCTCAGGAGACTGATGGATTCCACGCACCGTCATGAATAAAACGTGTTTTATTGCGGTATGAAGATTTTCAATTATTACACGTAAATTTATCATTATATGTAGACCAAACTACACAATAGAAACACACAGAAATCACAACAGCGTAATGCATCAAACGAACAAAATGAGTTAAGGCAGTGTCTGGGATCCTCTCGGACGTACGTTCGAAACCTTCGTTACGGCCCTTGTGAATTTGAACACAATAGAAATTGAAGAGACGACGACGTTTCGGTCTGTCCTGGATCATTATCAAGTCGATAATGGTCCAGGACCGAACCGTCGTCATCCCTTCACTTTCTAGTGTGTTGTTTGATCAACATATTTCAGCCACGTTATTTTGACTCCTCGTCTGCATTATCAAGTCAATTGTACTTGATAAGGACGGATCGAAACGTCGTACCTTCAACTTCTAGTGTGTGATTTGGTCAACATTTTTTACCCACGTTGTTGTGAGTATTCATCTGTTTATCATTATATGTTTTCTGAAGCGTCAAATAATCTTAATAAAAGTCACACCGAAACCTAGCGCGTCCAACGATCATGAACTTTGAATCACTGGCCTCAGTAAATAATGATTGACTAGTAACACAAAACCGATACGTCTATCAACAAATATGACTCCCAAACAAGCTCATTCTTCCACAATGTGCCCCTACAAGACTGTTCCCTGTACCAGACAATCAACGTTGCTAGACACCCAAATTCCTCGTCCAGGCTGGCTTCTCACTTCATTCTCAGGTGGTTATTCGCGCAGCCCGTCCTCCAAATAAAGACCCAAAAGTGATTCCATGCACCCGCTAAACCCCCTGTTTTTTTGTATTTTTTTTTTTTTTTTAATGAAAAACAGTTTACACACGACTCAAAACTGATTTCATTCGAACACTAACGGAACAAGTGCTTCACTGACGAATTTGTTCGAACCACACCGCTGGCTTGTTTATGAGGACGGGCTGTTGTGCTATACATTTGTGTCATTCATGGTTTCATTCTCTTGTGTTATTCAATGTGTCTTTCTCCAAAGTGAATCCTCGTGACACCCTCCCTTCAGTGTCATATAACTTCCATCAGCCATCAGCCTCATATCTCCCTGTGTGTTTAGTATTGTTAATTAGAGAACAAGAAATATTATTTTGCATTCGACGTTACGAAAGTCGTCTTAAAGAGTTTCTCTGTTCTATCTTAATGATTATTTAAAACAATAACAATCACGACTTGATAATAGTCCTGGCGCGGACCGTGACGCTGTCGCTTTCCTCTGGTCTCATATGTGACTGTTGGGTTGTTTGTTCACTACGTCGTTTTTGCGTCTTGTACGGTAGAGCGACGGTCTCGCTTCATGCAGGTCGGCGTTCAATCCCCAACCGTCCAAGTGTTTTACCACCATTCCTTCCCCCGTCCAATCCGAAATCCTTATCCTGATTTCTTCCAAATGCTATACAGTCGTAATTGCTTCGAAT
>NC_091197.1:16528391-16538391 GCF_040958095.1 Procambarus clarkii | reverse complement strand
GGACCACACGATCACAAGTCCAGTGTGCTGTCCGCTCGGCCGACCGGCTCTACCTACAAAAGTAGCATAGTGTCTCCTAAGCTCAAAGCAGCAGCTATGAACCTTCGTGAGAACAAGTAAACAGTGGTCAGTGAGATGGTAAACCGACAATATATGTAATCCTCAAAACGGTTGACTATATTAAAATAATGAGCCTCATACTCTCTGGCCAAAGTTCAACAGGATCACTAGGTAACACATCTCCGTACTGACAAGGAAACAATATATTTTGGTTGAAAATATTAATCCCAAAAGTTTGGATTTAACCTGCTGAAAACTTCTGGGGAGTACGAGCCTAGATATAAGTATGGAACTATCAAGACCCACAAATCTGGGAATCCATTTCGACTGATCATCATCCAGATACCTATACCCACGTACTGTCTGGCTAAGCAACCCAACACGCTACTTTTTATTTTTTTTTTTTTTTGCAGGGATGCGCGGGCCCTAAGCCTCTGGCTGGCCCACTAAGTGTTGCTTGTTTCTGTTTTACTTGGGCGGAGTATGAGTATTTATGACTCGTAAGGTCGCTTCAGTAAGATTTTGCCATGTGTGTTTAAGATTTCAACTTAGATTTAACAGAGCAGAAGAAGTTGTTAATGGGTTTGTAACTGTGCACTGTGTTAGATAATGTTCCAGTGGTCTGTCGGGCATTTCTCCAGTGCTTAAACACGCTACTGATTCCATACATGCAATGCGCTCTCAGCCTTGTGCTGCGAAGGTCGCTGGCATCCGGTGTGAGATTGTCCCTGGATGTTGAGTAGCTATTCACCATTGTGTCCGTGTATGAGACTATTGGAATGATGATAGGCAGAGTACTCCTTAATATTTAATTTATCCTGTGATCCACAAATGCTGCATGATAGCACCTGGTGTGTTATTAAAGCTGCATGACAAAACCTGGTTAGCATTAAAACTTCATGATAGCAACTGACGTATTGTTAAATTTATATGATGTCCTCCGACACATTTTTAAACCTTGATAATAGCCCTGATGTTTCATGAAAGATTCACGATTCATTAAAGATTCATTATTATTTAAGTTTGGTTTCTAGCTATTTTCCGGACTCAGTAGAATTTGGTTATATTCACTTTACTATCTTACTGTCCATTATGTCAATACAAGTACGACAGTTCACAAAGTTACAAAAAGTAGTGTCTAAATCGAAGCATGAATTGTTTTCTGCAGGTTTGTGTATGTGTGGTACGGGTCGTGCAGGTTAGTGTACGCGTAGTACGGGTCGTGCAGGTTAGTGTATGCGTGGTACGGGTCGTGCAGGTTAGTGTATGTTAAGATGCGGAGGACAAGGAATGGTCAGTGGTGGAGGCGAGAGTGAGAGGTGGCGATGACCAGCAAGGTGGGGACGGTCAGGATGTAACAGGTGCAAGTGGAGAATATCAGGGGTGTGGCAGGTAGAAGTGGCTGGGTGTCATGCCAGCCCATGCCAAAGCTCGGGGCGTCGTCCTCCCAGGGGCTCCAGCAGAAGGAGAGCTCTCTGACATTATCCGCCAACACTTGTCATCTTCACTCTTTGTTTAATGGTGTCGCTCGAGTGCTTGCATGGATTGCATGCATTATTTTATGTACACTAGTTCAGCAATGTAGTATTTGCTTGAGTTTAATGCACTGTTATTCCTTCACTAGATCGACACGTGGAATACAACGAATTGCTTTTTGTAAATGTTTGTGTGAATTGCTACTGCCTTCATTGCGCTGTTTATATTCACTTACCTGAGCCTTTCCGACGTTGCCCATACCATTAACATTACTTTGTGTAACTCGAGCATGATATATGTTATTTGAATATATATATGTTGTAACTAGTAGCCAGAATGCAGTACTCGGCCAACTATGCAAGGCCCAATTTGCCTAATAATCCAAATTTTCCTGAATTTATATATTTTTCATTTTTTTTCTTGTGAAATGATACAGCTTTTCATTTCATTATGTATGACTATTTTTTTTTAAATTTGTGTTAAAACTAACAGATATATGACTGAACCTAATCAACCCTACCTAACCAACCCTACCTAACTTATCTTAACCTAACCTCAACTAACATAACTAAGTAAATAATTTATGTTCTTAATTTAATATATTAATAATAATTCAAATAAACCAATTGGAAACATTTTGCTGAAATATAGAACAACCACTCGGCCTATTAGGCAAATCGGGCGTTCCATAGTAGGCCAAGAAATGCGTTCTGGCTACTAGGTACGACATATATATATATACCCTGAAGCAAGAATAGTGATAGAAGCCCTAAACCAGAAGATAGTAAATATGGAATATGCGGTCAAATTCAATGAGACGTGTTTAAAAGAAAACCTGCTGCCACTATACACCAATATTATATTATATTAATATATATATATATATATATATATATATATATATATATATATATATATATATATATATATATATATATATATATATATATATGCAGAATAACCACATGTGAAAAATAGAAAATGCTTAACGCGTTTTCGGCTAATTCGCCTTCATCAGAGCAAAGTAGAATGAAGATAAGAAAACATTGCTGATCAGACCTTTATTTCCGCTTGGGCAGATCACCTGACCACCAAAAATAAGTGGAGGAAAAGAATTATAAGAAAGAATGTAACTGCAGAAGGCCTATTGGCCCATACGAGGCAGCTCCTATTAATATCTCCAAGTGCCATACGTGTTAAATGATTGCTATATTGTTTTGACGTGCTATATTGAGGCTTAAATAGGGAACCAACTTGTACATACCCGGGCTCACATTAAGGCTGTTGTTACAATGTTTGATCAGAGCAGACTCGATCACGTTTCGTTCAACAAAATCCTTACTTTTAACAATACATTTTGCCCCTATAAATCCTTACTTTTTTTAAAAGTAAGAATTTTGTTGAACGAAACGTGATCGAGTCTGCTAATATTATGTTTTAGTCGTCCGCCCTGAATTGTTGCGCTTCAAATTTAGAAGTTTTTTTTAGCTTGATGTCTTGCAATACCTTGAAGCACCTCTTTATTTGATAAGTCTCAGACATTTTTGGTCGTCACAGTTGCAGTCAGAGGACGCCAGCGGTGCAACACTGCACTTGATGTACTACAGCGTAATCAAAACTCTGAGAGTTATCTATGATACAAATTTTAGTTTCATCCCACTGACAAGAAAGCTATATTGATACCAGAATGACACCACAATAGATGTACATATTTTTCTTTTAAAGATCTTTGATGAAGAAATCTTACTCGTCCATCGATAAATTATTGACTTGAAAGCTAGGAAACCTCATTCGCACATTGGAAAGCTGTTGACCATAATTAGCATTAGCAAATATTAGCACCCTGTCCAGCAGATTATTTAAATTGTGAAAGGAGAAAACACACATATATATAAAAATACGTGGACCCGAAGGAGAAGTTGCTTTCATCGCACACTTGTGGTTTTCATGATGATATTGGCGTACGGTGCTTGCAAATCAAAGTGTTGGTTGTTGGTGCTGGAGTGAGGGTGGGTGGGAAGCCCCGCCAGCGTCCTGTTACTTGGGGGTCTTCTTCTGCCACCTGCCGGTCATTTTAGGTAAAAAAAGGGGGGAAATATATGTAAGCATGCGAAGTGACTTTCCAAGTACTCCCGTTGAACAGAGATGGGAGGTAAAGTAAACAACCAAGTAATTTTTTGTAGATATGTCACCTAAACCAACAAAGTTGTTTGATATTCGCAGACAACTTTATTGTATTTAATTAAATGGATTAGAGGACAAATTATTAGTGATACACAAATCATCCCCAAAATATTTTCAGTTTTCCTCCAGTTTCTGAATAATACTTTTGAAAGACAGAGTAAATATTCAGTTTTACTCTGTTAGAATAATATAGAAAGACCTCTCAGTCACACACACACACACAACATAATGATACATTGCCAGAAAAGTTTTAGGGAATGATTGGTGACTCCGAGTGTATACATTATGATATATACATTATACACTTAATGATGTATTCTGCCTCTAAATTAGTCCCGCCTCCACCAGCAAGCTGGCTCGTGGTTGACCGAGGGAAAATTACCCGCATGCTGATTGGTAATTATTTGTTACGTGCGTCTGGTGAGAGCTGCTTTGTTAAATGTTGTCAGCCACGTGAAGGCTCTCTGTGGAAAGGTAAATGTTGTCAGCCACGTGAAGGCTCTCTGTGGGAAGGTAAATGTTGTCAGCCACGTGAAGGCTCTCTGTGGGAAGGTAAATGTTGTCAGCCACGTGAAGGCTCTCTCTTTGGCATGGAAATGAGGCGCAATGTTCACTCTTTACGTGCTTTTCAGTCCTGTTTGACTACATTATCTCAACACACATACCCGACCTGATGCGTGGTGTTGAGTAGACATGTGTGTGTGTGTGTGTGTGTGTGTGTGTGTGTGTGTGTGTGTGTGTGTGTGTGTGTGTGTGTGTGTGTGTGTGTGTGGGGTGTGTGTGTGTGGGGTGTGTGTGTGTGGGGTGTGTGTGTGTGTGTGTGTGGGGTGTGTGTGTGTGTGTGTGGGGTGTGTGTGTGTGTGTGTGTGTGTGTATACTCACCTATTTGTACTTGCCTATTTGTTCTTGCAGGGGTTGAGCTTTGGCTCTTTGGTCCCGCCTCTCAACCATCAATCTACTGGTGTTCAGATTCCTGAGCCTACTGGGCTTTATCATATCTACATTTAAAACTGTGTATGATGTCAGCCTCCATTACATCACTGCCTAATGCATTCCATCTGTTAACTTCTCTGACACTGAAAAAGTTCTTTCTAACGTCCCTGTGGCTCATTTGGGTACTCAGTTTCCATCTGTGTCCCCTTGTTCGCGTACCACCAGTGTTCAATAGTTTATCCTTGTCTACCCTGTCAATTCCGCTGAGGATTTTTTAGGTAGTGATCATGTCTTCCCTTACTCTTCTGTCTTCCAGTGTCGTAAGGTGCATTTCCCACAGCCTTTTCTCGTAACTCATGCCTCTTAGTTCTGGGAGAACAAATCCACAAGGGCTGTGATGAGGATTCGAACCTGCGCCCAAGAGCATTCCAGATGCTGCCTTAATCGACTGAGCTACGACATGGTAAAAGGAGTTGAAACCGAAGTTCTACTGAACTTAATGGTTTGTGCCTCTGAGAGGCTGCAGGATCCAGTAAGTTCAGTAGAACTTCGGTTTCAACTCCTATTTACCATGTCGTAGCTCAGTCGATTAAGGCAGCGTCTGGGATGCTCTTGGACGCAGGTTCGAATCCTCGTCACCGCCCTTGTGGATTTGTTCATTTGATGCATCACGCAATTGGGATTTGTGTGTGTTAGTTCTGAGAGATTTGTGTGTTCTTAGTGTGTGCGCGCGTTTGTGCGTGTGTGTTTTGTGTGTACTCGCCTATTTGTTTCTGGAGGATCGAGCATTGACTCTTGGATCCCGCCTTTCGAGCCATCGGTTGTTTACAGCAATGACGCCGGTCCTATTTACCTATCGTACCTAGTTTTAAAATTATGAATTGAATTTGCATCCACCACCTGCGCCCTAAGTGCATTTCATTTTTCCTCTACTCTCACGCTAAAAGAAAACTTCCTAACATCTCTGACTCATCGGAGTTTCCAGCTTAACCCACCCGTGTCCCCTCGTTCTGTTACTATTCCTCGTGAACATTGCGTCTATGCCTACATTGTCATTCCCCCGAGTATTTTATACGTTCCCATCATATCCCACCCTCTCCCTTCTTTTTTATAGTGTCGTAAGACTCAGTTCCATCAGTCGGTCTTCATACCCCATACCTCGTAACGTTGGGAAGTTTCTCGTTGCAAACTTCAGAACCATTTCCAGTTTCCTTATGTGTTTCTTCAGGTGGGGGACTCCATGATGGGGCGGCATACTCTAGGACTGGCCTCACGTGTGTTTGTGTGTAAATTTACTGTTTGTGTTGCAGAATGAAGCTATGAGCTCTTGAACCCCGTCTTTCTAGCCAATTTACTTTTCGTCTGTTATATTTACTACATATGTCTCTAACACAGACACATCCCCATGAAGCAGCCCGTAGCAGCTGTCTAACTACCAGGTACCTATGAAGTGCTAAATTAACAGGTGCATCAGGGTGAAAGAAACTCGGCCCATTTGTTTCTGCCTCCGCCGGGAAACGAACCCTTAAATGATCATATAGATTTTCGTCCCTAAACTGAGATATTTGATATTTCTCCTGTCTTTTATATTGTATCGCTTAGTTTTTGTACATTGCAAACACTTGTTTTTTTAATTTAGTTAACTTAGCCGTATTTAGTAATTATTTCATAAAACTAATTCTACTACAATTTCACTTACTATTGCTAACACTTAAAATTCTAAACTAATTGTTTAATAATTTATCTAGAACTTAATAAAGTTTGACTTGCACTGCATGTACACCTGTTCAGTCCAATCAGAAATGTTACATTTTGTATTATTTATTGTAAATAAAGGCTCTGAATCATTTTCTGGCAATGGACGCTGACACAGCTTCTACACACGACACCTCCCACTAGCTGCTCGTTCTTTCCAACATGGTTATATCGTAGAGTCGGTCTCTTGATTTCCCGAGTTATACTCACAAAAATAAACATCTCACTCTTTTCTTACACTAAACGTTTGGTTTGTCGGCGGGCTTTAGGCATACCAACCTCTGGAGGGTTACTAAGGCTACACAAGTTCTTAATGACAACCAGGAAGAATACTTTCGTTCTGAATATAGTCCAGGACTAAAGCAAGCTCTTAGTAGATATACCCAGAGAAGCGGGGTAAACCTCTATATGTATCTTTGCCTTCTTACAATAAACATTGTTATACCGTATATGTATATTTTATTTAGATACTTCATTTAGGTAATACAAATATTATATAAATTTTAAATTAAATAAAAATTAAATAGGTAAAAAGGTATTCTTCCACTGGTATGTGTAATTTTATCTCTTGCCTCATTATATATCTTATTTGTTAGAAAAACTTAGTCACTCGCCACTCAGGCTAGTATGTAATTTTTTGTGTTATCTCTGAGAAAATGTAAGACTTTCAAACAAGGACAGAAATGAAATCATCGATGTAATGTGAATCATATAATTTTGAAATAAATTTTTGCAGTAACTTACATACATACTTATATTGTTATCATATATACATCTGTATTTGAAGGAAATAAATTACAGCCTTATATCACATTAACACAAGAATTCGGCGATATATTTAATTCCATCTATTTTAAACTGTTCAGTAATAGAGATAACTTTATAAATCAGCAATAAATTAATATAACTAGATTATCTTAATTGGTATATATGTACATTGTGTTATATTAATTAAATCTTTCTACATAGTAATTACACTTGTTCATGCACATAGGATTCGTTACTTAATTCAACGTAATACTATTATCTGACATGAAGTTAAGAGTAGAAAGAGAGCAATAACCTTACCAAGATTATCGGTGGGTAAGATCTTAGGTCCTGGTAGGGAAAACTGCAGAAACATACACGTTTTCCAGATAAACGGAGTGTTTACAACTGTACACAATAATCATTACTCTCCACGCATGTGCTTATAAAAATATAATCTATACATTTGAACTTTCACCAAGCTTTGAGAGCATTTTAATCGCACCGTTACTGACTATTTATCCGGGTTTGCTTAAGCCGTTGTTCCGGCATCAAGCGGAAGAAGCATCGCTCTCAGAGTCCGCTCGTCGTATCAGCTCGACCAGGGCGGTGATGTAAGTCTGTGCCATTTGTAGCGTCTCGAATTTGGAGAGCTTCCTGTCGTTGCCAAGAGCTGGTACAACCTCTCGGAGCTTCTCAAATGCGTCGTTCAATCCATTCATTCGCCGTCGTTCCCTAGCGTTGGCTGCCAATCTTCTCTTACGGAGAACTTCGTTACCAACGACTTTTGGTGGTCTTCTCCTAATTCTTAGAGGCTTATAGTGCGTTACAAGCGACGGGGTCGTTTCATGAGGAATGAAGTGCTCCTGGTGAGGATTACAGTCCCTTTCAGAGGGACTGAACTGTGTGGCACCCCAGCTGCCAACTTGCGTGGAGTTAGTGCCTGCACAAGAGTAAGCTGGTGTTAGACTGCTGAGATCAGTTGTTGCTGGGTATGCTGCTTGGTAATATTCTAAATTGGGGTAAGCTTCAGATACCAAATCTTTGGTGCGACGACTTCCTGACAACCCGGGACCTGTTAGTTCTGATCTAGGCGAGCACTCGGAGGTCAGGTCATCGGGTGTGGAGCTGTGGTACCCATCGCTACCTCCACCGTCAACACAATTCTGTAGAACGTCTAGTGGCTGATGAGGCGTTCTCACTTGGGCGGGGATGACCATCATCGGCGTTCTCTCCATCCCTGGAGAAAGCGCAGCTCCAGGATCATTTTCTGTGTTATAGTTGAAGTCTCCCAACGGATAATACTGCTCAGGCCGGTTTCGGTCCGGCCAGTATTCACCTGAATGGACTGACATCCCGACGGCTGTAAACACAAACACTGACTTGCTCCTTTAGTTTACATAAGTCACACCGAGCTCACACACTGTCGTTGGGAAACACTGATGGAGGATCTGTCTCCATTCTGGTGAGGAGCGACTTGGCAACGCCACTCGTAAAGTGGGTGTGAGTGGCAGCCGCACCTCTCTGGTGCCGCTGTGATGTCCTTGGTGTGCGTTATGGCTTCATGTTGCCAAGTCACTGGTAGGGGTCAACGGTCTCGCTCGGCCAGCGCGACCCACCAAGGTCAATGCTGAAGACACAAGGTCACTTCCTGGATGTTGCACAAGAACGATGCGGCCGTAGCGTCGCAACAACACTGGCGCAAGTTCACTGCACCTTTGGACTTTCTATCGCCTGAGCAGCACAAGTGTGAGTCCAGCAACTAGCCGGCCACTCTCTCCTGCAACGGCGCACTCGGCAAGTTTCCCGCAGCTGCCAGTCCCGAAGTCCGTATGAGACGTTGGCTCACTGGCAAATAACGACGGCAGGTTGTGGAGTCCGCGAGTGCTCGACTGTGCACCTTCCAAGCACCATCTTCACGACGCTGCTCCAAATTCACAAGATTCTTTCTTGTTCTTCGTTCACCAAATTTCTGAATTATCATTTATTTATTCCTTCAAGTTAAAGTGCATCCTTAATAATTTTTTATAAAACATGTATTTATAAACCAACACATCCAAATCATTTGATATTTACACATGAATTCACCATTTATCGGAACACTTACCCACCCTCTAGTTTACTAAAACTGGTGAAACGAGATGAAACCTAATGATAAAATCCTTAAGAGCGGAAGGTGTGTGTGTGTGCATCGTTACGGTCACGTGACTTCGGGTAAACCAATCACCATCAAGCTTTAGGTTACAACGCGGGGAAGAAGAAGCGACATTTAAATGCTGCAATCAAGAGGCCAGAAGATGGGAAGGCAAACAATTTCGACAATTTGTAAACTAACTGATCGGAGAAACATTGTCAATGAGAGAGTAACAACACAACTGTACCAAATTGTTCAAAATGTGTGTAAAATAATTATCCGAACCCCGTCTTGTACTATTATGGCGTAATACCTAACTATTATTTAGTGACAGTGAACAGCCAGTGTTTCAGTGACAGTGAACAGCCAGTGTTTCAGTGACAGTGACCAGCCAGTGGTTCAGTAACAGTGACCAGCCAGTGGTTCAGTAACAGTGACCAGCCAGTGGTTCAGTAACAGTGACCAGCCAGTGGCTCAGTGACTGACCAGCCAGTGGCTCAGTGACTGACCAGCCAGTGGCTCAGTGACTGACCAGCCAGTGGCTCAGTGACTGACCAGCCAGTAGCTCAGTAACAGTGGCGAATCCGGCCATTGTCACAGGTCGTTGATTAATATAATCCCATCAACGTGCCTCATCACTGTCTCACAATTAGACCCCACACCATTATGCTCGATCCTTCGTGCATTAATGACTGCAATTCGTCATTGTAT